>NW_013524650.1:282830-297187 GCF_000250985.1 Nematocida parisii ERTm1 | reverse complement strand
ACTGTCTTGAATAGCATTAGAAATGTCCTTTAAATTGAACTTTGGGCCATGCGTGGTGCTAAAAAGATTTACACCTGTTACAGGATCGATTTTTTCATATTTTCTGTTTAAATCCAATAAATGCGTATTCATTCTCTCTAAAAGATCTCGCATAGTCAGACAGAACACTGCACTTGCTTTATAGTCAATATCCGCGCTATTTTTATAGATGCAGTATCCATATAGCGCAGTGTTTATGGATGGGTTTTTTCTCTGAAGCATATTAATAAATGAAGTGATGGCCGGCTGGTTGGCTGCCTGCATATGAAGTCGTTCGTCTTTTACAGTACTATCAAAAGCGTATGATGTGTACTCATAAGCACTGTGTCTCTCTTGTGTATTCCAAGATATATTTACAGTGCCGTTTGACTTACTCTCTTTCTGCATAATATTCATGTCATAGCAGTGAATATCTTCATATGGATCTGTTGATTTTCTTATAAAGAAGTCACTATAATAATACTTAATAGCATAATTTAAAGAGTTCTTTCTCATATGAAGTTCTTTCACTGATAAGGTTGTCGTGTTCTCTATTGTGCCTAAAGAAGATTTCATAATGTCATTGTACCCTTCCTCTGTATAGTCGTGCAAATAATTAATAGGCTTCATGCATTTATAGTTTTGCATAGAATATACTTTATATGATATAACAGACTCGTCATATGGCCCAAGCACACTTCCAGAAACCATAAATTTCGAGAGAAATAATGGGATTCTTGGCTTGTCAATATTTTCATCGTTAACTATGTCTTTTATTTCAGGTGGGTACACAAATTGTGCAAAACAGAACTCGGTTTCATAGATATTTTCTTTTATGTAATAGAACACCACATTACAGTTTTCATTTTCTATTGCCTGTACTGTTTTGTTTAAATCGGATTTATCGGTTATTAACGACCAGGTTTTATCCTCTCTACTGTATTTAAACGGGTATACATCGCCTTTCTTCAAATGACTTTTTTTATATCCTATGTTAAATACCATTTTAAGATGTAATAGTATACTATTAATGTCATGGAACTGCTGCATTATAACTGAGCCATCTTCTTTTTTGTATATATAAAAAGGAAGATGAATTATTTCAATAGTATGGTGCGGATTATCCACAAATTGCACATGATAGTGATCTTTAATGCTTAGTACAATAGCATTTTTAAAAATATTATGAAATTTTACACTATATAATGTAGAATTTTCATTATTGCTTTTTTTATTTAGCATTATATATGTTGTTATGTATTTTTTAATTTTAATTGTGTCTGCCCCTAGTGTTTTATATAAGTTTTTTCTACTAATATATATGTGCCTACGCAATGTTCTCTTTTTAATTGTATTTTTTTCTTCTATAGTCAATTTATAGATAAATATGAATTCTTCATAGAACTTCTGAACAATAGCATGAACTAGTGAATATACCTCTATTGCATCGCATTGAAATAGGTTTTTCGTATTTACTACTATTTTTTTAATTTTATCATAGGACTGTTCTATTAGACTTTTATCTTTCTGTACAGTCCCTATAAAATACAGTATAATGTGCTTTATGTTTAATACAGAGATTCTATAGAATTTATTATAACTAAATAGTTTTTGTTCGATGTGCAAATCTATATAGCTTTCTAACTTATTTTTAATAAATTCATCAATCATTCGCTTTTGTATTTTGTAAAAGTCTTCATATATTTCTGGTATTAAAAGAATAATATTCAATTTTTTTTAAGTTTTATATCTTCTTCTGCTTCTTTTATATCTTTTTTTGCTTCCTCTGTAATTATTTGTATGTCCATACCACTGCAGCAACAGTATAAACTTACTTCTTGATTAGTCAATATATCCCCAATAGTCTCTTGTTTCTTTTTTCTACTATTATACATGGCATTGCTGCCGATGTGTATACATGGGCCGTATACATTCATATAACTAACTAAATCTTTTAAAAACTCATTGTAGTATGATGGGTTAGATATATCGTTAAGCTGGTTGCCTTTTATTTTAAGCATTTCAGAAAAAAGCCTTCTTTTTCTGAAAAAATCTGCTTGTGACGGGCATGTCATCATCCATATATTTTCCTTTCTGTTGTTTCTCCATTTAGTAATTTCTTCCTCTGCCCACATACGTAGTTTATCATTTCTTAGGGAATAATGTCCAATATATATTGTTAGATTGACTAGACATGTTTTATAACTAGTATAATTTCGTACAATATACATGTTCTGTTTTTTATAAATAGCTAACAAGCTATCATAAGAAGCAAAACTTGTACATGTATTCATATTAAAAGACTCTGATTCTGTTGTATGAATAAATTCTCTTTTGTTTTCTGTATATGGGTCGCTGCTGGTTTTGGCCTCGCTGCTGCTATTGTCTTTTTGCATCTCTTCTGCATTATTAAAACAGTCTACTTTATTGTTTTTCTTGTTGAATTCTTCTAAACATGAAAAAGCTGTGCCAAAATCCGCTTGGTCAATTAAATCAAACAAACTAATATTGTTATTCTCTAATTGGCTTTCTGGTTTCTCCCCATTAATGGCGCCTTGCATATAACTATTACTACTCGGCAACAATGCGGATTCATAAGGAATGTTCCTTTGAGGTTTACTTATTTGGGACTTTATTTTAAGATTTGAACATATTACTATATTTAGGCGTATAACCCACGCGGCTCCAAATATAATATATTTCTTTTTTATATGCATCATAATATTTTTTAAATTTTAAATTCAATATAAGCTCATATATTGGGGATTGTGGTAATATTATATATTTTCTATTAAAAACAGAAATATTACAATTTATCTTATTTGAATTCTACACTGTACAACTATTTTAATACTGTATAACAACTAGTGCTGGGTGGGCACACAGAGGACGTACGCGCGCCAGCAGTGTTATTGCACCATGTGAAGCAATGGAATAACTAGCATGATAGTAATGTACGTGTGTACATCATCTGTGATATGAATATGCATGTATCAATCATAAGTGATGAGTGTAGAAACTCTTATATAATTTCTGGAATTTAATAAATACGAAGTTTAGTTATGACAAATAGGGGCTTACATATATGAGGAAGAAGAAAAAACCAGTTACTAACAAAGACAAATACTAAATTATTGAATGAATATGTGATCTTTTTAAACATTTATTTTAAACAATTATTGCATGTTACCAATAACCCGACGAAACTTATATCAATAAACTGTTTTAACCAAAAAAAAATTAACCAATAACCTGAAACTGGGATAAATTTTTACTAACTTAATTGTTAATATATATCTCTGTGGCGACATATTCTTTTAATTGATTTCTCTGAATTATTTATTTGTAAAAATTGACACTTATTAAAATTTTAGCCGGTACTTATATGCTAAGTTAATTATTTAATTGAATTTGGCACGGCATGTCATAATTTAATTTATGTTATTATATTTATGATGCAACATTTAAATGACTCATGTAATGTTGAAGTTAGATCATTATTATCATATTGCACATTTTATTATAATATAACTGAAATGTTCTCTGTTTTTATAATATGATTATAAGAATAGGGTTTATTATTGGAATGTTTATATCATACAATAAGATATACTGTAGAGTGGGATGCAATAGCTATATATCAATACATAATACTATAATAAAAGATGAAATGAAAATTCGCATAGAGGGGCCTGTATATCCTGTACGGGCATTTCTTTCTGAAAAGTGCGATTTAATGCATTCAATGAGGCTTTTTTCACCAAAAGTAAATATAAATTACAGCCTATGCGTTACTATTAATAGAGAAGGAAACATGGTAATTTCTTTCAAAAGAAATTATAATATGGACACGCCATATGATACTCAAATGCCCGATAAAGAAGATATAATGGGGATAGGAATAGAAGAAATAGAAGAAGGGAAGAAAAATACAACATATTCTGTAGATTACCACCGAACATTGATAGAGTTATTTCCTTCTTCAACTGGTGATTTGTCAATACATACTTCTAGAAAAGATTCATTTATTAGATTTCTTGAGTTAGAACATGTATGTAAGCATAAAATTGATATTTTAGCTTGTTTATTTTTATTGGCAGAAGGAGTGGATATACCACTGAATGTAGAAGGTAGTAAAAACAGCCTGACACTAGTATTGAAAGAGATTATAGCAAAACCTAAGATGAAAAATAAAACAGAGAATCCGAATGAGGGTACTTCTGATAACTTTAATAAGATTAAAAAAGAGGCAAATAAATTCTCTCTAAGCATGAAAGATCTGCGGAGTGAGAAAAAAGCAAATGAAAAAAGAAAGAAAAAGGCAGTACCACAAGAAAGGGCAGCAGATGTTATAAACTTCTTTATAAACAACAAAACAAACCCAGATATACGAGAAGGGGGTAAATACGCAGAGCCAAGAACATATGAAGAGTTTAAAACCGGAAAGTTTTTAAACAATGCAAGGTGGCTAATACAGTATTATATATTCGAGTACTTGGATAGTGAAGAAAAAATAATTGAGTTTGCAAAGACAGTGTATTCTATGCTTAAAGAGTGTATAGAACAGAAAAAGAGTGAAGAATCAAACAACGAAGTGAAATATCTTGAAAGCATTGTTGACAAGTGCTTTGTGAAATCCAATGATGATGTAGATAGTGATTGGAGAACATGTGTATTAAATTTTTTGTATGGTGATACATCTTTAGAAAGAGTATTTCCGTTTTCTAGCAACATGCATGTGCCAATATATCGATGTGTTCCATCTTATAATAGAAAAGAAAATAAAATTGACTATGCCAAAAGGTACAGTAATTGTGTTGAGACTGGATTATTTGGCTTGTTTTGTTGTTTGGCATATGATCCAGAGACCAAAGAATACACTACCATGCACATGGGGGATGTATCACCAGACTTAAAAAGGTTTTTTGCTATGCTCAATAAGCCATTCAAGACTGATACGTATGAGATGCATAGGGAGTGGAGCAAAGTAGTGGCTGATCTAGAGAATGAAAATATTAGATATCTAAAAGAAAATAGGAATGAGCTTGCTCCTGGCATAATAAATATGCTATATGTTATTGCTGAAATAACTGGAAGGTATTCGAAAGAAGAAAAGTCTCTTAAAGAGCTCAGCACTCTGCTAGAAGAAGGAGGTGATGAAAATCAGAGTGAATTATTTACAAAAGTAGAGCTATACACAGAAAAATTAATTCTATCACTCTCTAAGAAATGCATTCCAGAAGAACAAGCTCCCTCGGAATTAAACAGCGCTTCAAATGTTAATAATAGCGAGAATAAACCAAATGGGCTAGTAAGCAGAAAGATAGAATTTGACTTTTTAAATATGCATAAAACCCTCAGCATGGATAGGAGATTTGATGTATTTGGAGAAATATTTATACTATATAGTTTTTCTATGTTGAAAGGTGGTATAAAATTAGGCCATTCTGCTAAACACTTATTTATTAAATCTTTCCCAGAACAAGCTGCCACCTTAACCAGCTCTAGAAAAGATACTATAAATAATATAATTGAATTTATTAAAAGAAATGGCAGTAACACTTTAACAGATTATATGTTTTTGCATTGTGCTGAAAAAGCAGTAGATAACAAAGGAGCCGAAAGAACATCAAAAACCCCACATCCAGAAAATATAAGAATAGCAGACGAAAAAAAAGATTCTTACCCAATAGAAAAGACTTTTTTATATAATGCATTTAAAAATTCAGATTATTCTAATGACATGATACCTTATCTGAGACTTTGCTTTTTAGAATGTGATTTGAAAAAAACTGATCCATGGGTGCGAGTTATTTCTAATATTATAGGAAGCCTTCCACTGAATGATGAAAATGCGGTGCGTAAATTGTTTTTTAATCCAGTATATAGCCAAGTATACAAAAACTATTGTGACAAAGTCAATATATCTCTAGAAACTCTTAATAATCACCTCTGCGTAGACGAGTCATCATATGATTACTATCAGTATATAAAAAACAGCAGCTCGCTGAAAGGGCATTTAAAGCTTATAAAGATGTATCTTGTCTCTGGAAAACCCGCAGAGCAGTTTTTTTCTAGTGTAATAGAAAGATTTGTACTAAAAACAATGGAAAATCTTCTTTCTATATTATCGTATAATGGCACATCTATAGCCCCTCTATTGGAAATTGAAGAGTTTCTAAATAAGCTGGATAGAACCATCCCTGGGTATGAAACCTGCCTAACGGCTAATAATATGCGGATATTTTGGCTTAAAATATCCTTGAAATTTGATAAATTCAATTATGTTAACAAAATGCTCTCAGATAAAATTCTTATTGATAAAAATTCAATTGCTATTGATAATATACACTAGAAACAACCTACTGTAATAGAAGAATGAGAGTAATTTGGCATACTCTTATTAGAAAGAGCTAATAGTGGGGTTGTTATTTCTATTTAGCTGTATACAGGATACACAAATGTGTGCCCAAATGCTATATTATTTACTAAAGAAATGTTCTATCTAATTATGCCGAGTTATAATGTTATATTTATAGAATATTCATTTATAGATAAATAAAAGTTTTCAGGTATGCGTGTTCTTTCTAGGAGTTGTTGGTGCTTCTTCACGTTACTTTTTTAAGGCTCATTGTTTTCCTAAATAACATTCTTCTGATGCGTGTTGCCCTAAACAGTTATAATAAATGACCATACTATTCTTCTTAAAATTTAGATATACAAGTTGCTGTATTGCTTTTTATAAACTTTTTAGCTTGTTCTTCTTATAGTTCTTTAATTACTACTTCATAATAAGCTCAAATTAAAGAAAATTTTCTTTAAGTAGAGTTGGCTATTAGTTTTCGAATAAGAAAGGCAATTCCTCTATTTCTTTATGTATCTTTAAACATTAATTATAATCTGAAGGTAAGTCTAATTTCGGTAGTTCTTTATTTAAATGCATTGTGCAGGAGTTAAAATGTTTTCTTAAAATATAGAAATCCTAAATATAATAACTCTAATCAACTTTGCATACGTGATTATGTGACTACTATGTTCTACATGTTTTGTCTTATGATTAAAATCGGCACATATTACTGCTTATTTATTAAGTTCCCACCACATGAACTGTTTCACAATAGCACCTGTTTTTTCTTAATTTTATACAGGCATTGCAGAGTTGTCTATACATATTCTATTGCGAATTTTATTTAAATTAGAATAAAATTATAAATATATTCACATTGCATTATAGTATAAAAAGTAAAATAGAGACTTTTCTTTTATTTTTAGAAACTTAAAGAATTATTCATAGAACAGCTAAAAGTTTATTTTCTAAATTTTACTCCTATTATAGTACATCTAGTGTTAGATACACACTTAAATATAATAACAACAACATACCGCCTTCTATAGAGACAGAGCTGAAGAGTTAGTGGCATTTGCCACGACTTTAGCTGTTATTTTAGAATGAAAGTTATTCACCCAATTATACCTATTTACTGCCATTATTATGCACAGCACAATACAAACTATGGTGTTTAGATGGTATATTGCACAGAATATCCTTTTAAAATATGATTTAGCAACGTATAACGTCCTGTATCTAGATCCTGAGGCTTTTTGGCTTATAGAAATATAGGAGTATACACAAATACTGGATAAAATTTGTATTATTATGGACATAACTATAATAAAATAAAATATTCCTTTGTAGGATAAGAAAATAGTCAAAAATATCCCTGCACAATAGGATATACAAACTAAGCTCAAACACAGCAGAATAAAAACGATCGCAATAAATACTCCCGTATTGCCTCTATCGTATATAATATCGCTAATTTTCCCCATACTATACATTGTAACATATGCATATAGAAGATTACTGAAGCACTGAAAGTATTGTAAAGCCGAAAAACCAAATTCAGAAATTCCTATATCATTTTTCATTTCTTTACTCATTTTACCATTATCATCACTATATAATATAATAGTTAAGTAAAGTATTAAAGAGATGCCAAAAGACCATAAAATAAGATTATATATTATTAAATATACATACTTAGACATTCCCAGCGACCTACTATTATTCTCTAAATTTTGGATCACTTCTAAAGCTTCGTAGGGCGCATTAACATTAGTGCTATTTCTCTTATTTTCTTCTGTTTCTGTTGTTGATTTAATGCATACTGGAGACTCTTTGTTTGAATCATTAACAAATAGATCTACTTTAGAGTCGCTTAGTGGCTTTTTATTACAAATTGTAGCTGTTTCATCTGTTATATTCTTATCTGTTGAGTTGAGCTTGTTATTTTCCATTAAAATATTTTATTTTACTTCTATTAATACATTTAATTTATGATTAAGTAAGCGAAATCTGTCATCACATGCTAGAATAGACTTTAGAGTAATTTTATTAAACATCATTTGTTCCATTTAAAAAAGCATCGTTTAAAAACATCGAATAACTGTAAAACAATTAAAATATTAAATGCTGAGATTAAGTGAGAATTGAAATATATAATAATGGTACAAAGTTTATATAAATAATGTATTTCAGCTTTTGTTATAGTTTCGGGTTATAATTATGGCAAATATAAGTGCATGTTTAAATAAACTAGCGCAGTAACTATAAAAATAAAAAATCAACCAATGCATTTGTGTGGCATGACACGAGTTATCGGAATGTTTACATAAACAAGACAGCACAAATTAAATCAGAAATTGTTGTTGGCACAATACGTCAGCATAAATTAAATTGATTATACGGTCTATAAATACGTATACAAATTAAATAATGATTAAAGTTTAAGAATGCCTTTTCCTAAGAAAACAACCGCGTTATTAATTGGATCACTATACTAGTGTTCAAGCAGCAATTCCGGTACACTTGGCGTGCTCTATGCTATTTTTATAATTAATAGCAGCTTGTAGTATTTTTTGTCAAAAATTAAACTAAATAGCATTTTATTAACCCAGCTATTCTATAGCCCTATAAAAACAGTATTAATAATTTTTTTAATCCATAAAACAGTGAATTAAATAGAGCAGTTTACACCAGTAGATTAAAGACTTTTATTGAGTTTTCTCTACTAAATATTTTTAATTCCGGTCTTTTGAATTTAAATAGAAGTGCTAATAGATGTGGGCTTATTACTGTTTGAGTTAAAGTGGGTATCTTCAAAATGATCATCTGATAAAACATTTAAAATATCATAATGAAATCCATATTTGCAGCTGTTATAGTTATTGTCTCTTATAAACATAACCCCCTTTGAGCATTGTTTAATTTCTTCAAGGTTACTGTCTTGAATAGCATTAGAAATGTCCTTTAAATTGAACTTTGGGCCATGCGTGGTGCTAAAAAGATTTACACCTGTTACAGGATCGATTTTTTCATATTTTCTGTTTAAATCCAATAAATGCGTATTCATTCTCTCTAAAAGATCTCGCATAGTCAGACAGAACACTGCACTTGCTTTATAGTCAATATCCGCGCTATTTTTATAGATGCAGTATCCATATAGCGCAGTGTTTATGGATGGGTTTTTTCTCTGAAGCATATTAATAAATGAAGTGATGGCCGGCTGGTTGGCTGCCTGCATATGAAGTCGTTCGTCTTTTACAGTACTATCAAAAGCGTATGATGTGTACTCATAAGCACTGTGTCTCTCTTGTGTATTCCAAGATATATTTACAGTGCCGTTTGACTTACTCTCTTTCTGCATAATATTCATGTCATAGCAGTGAATATCTTCATATGGATCTGTTGATTTTCTTATAAAGAAGTCACTATAATAATACTTAATAGCATAATTTAAAGAGTTCTTTCTCATATGAAGTTCTTTCACTGATAAGGTTGTCGTGTTCTCTATTGTGCCTAAAGAAGATTTCATAATGTCATTGTACCCTTCCTCTGTATAGTCGTGCAAATAATTAATAGGCTTCATGCATTTATAGTTTTGCATAGAATATACTTTATATGATATAACAGACTCGTCATATGGCCCAAGCACACTTCCAGAAACCATAAATTTCGAGAGAAATAATGGGATTCTTGGCTTGTCAATATTTTCATCGTTAACTATGTCTTTTATTTCAGGTGGGTACACAAATTGTGCAAAACAGAACTCGGTTTCATAGATATTTTCTTTTATGTAATAGAACACCACATTACAGTTTTCATTTTCTATTGCCTGTACTGTTTTGTTTAAATCGGATTTATCGGTTATTAACGACCAGGTTTTATCCTCTCTACTGTATTTAAACGGGTATATTTTTCCTATATTTTGGCCGATCTGATTATATCCTATAGAAAATATCTTTCTAAGATGCAATGCTATATACTTAATCGTATGAAATTCACGCTTTACTTTCTTTCCATTTTTCTGTCTATGTATATAGTATGGTATATGAGCTATTTCAACTGTGTGCTTTGAATTGTTTACACATTGTATATGGTAATGATCTTTTATAGATATCTCGTTGTTTTTATTACCTGAAGCTTTCATGATTTTATGCATTGTGTAAGATGATGAAGAAAAAACATTAGGCTTTATTATTATCTTCTTTAGTGTTGAAAAAGATTTAAAATATTTTTTAGTTGCAACAGTAGATGCCCCTAATATTTTAAGATATGGTTCTTTAAAACACAAACCCACGTGCATTAAAGGAGTTTTATATTTAATTGATTTTTGTTCATCATAAGATACTTGTTGTAGAAAAAACTTATGTCTATAAAATATTTGAACAGCAGCATAAACTAAAGCAAACACTTCTGCAGAATCCCAATGCTGTATCATCCGATTTTCAAATCCATTTTTTGAATTTCAGTATATGAACTTTCTATTACTTCTGTATTCTTCTGTGCTGTGCCCATGAAATATGATATAATATGTTTTATATTGTGCAAGGCAATTCTATAAATATTATTGTGATTTTTTGAAAACTCTTCTATATTATTAGCTGTAATGTTTGGTTTGTTGACAAAACTATTAACTGCACTCTGTGGCATTTTATAGAAGTCTTCGTATACCTCTGGTATTAAAAGAATAATATTTAACTTTTTTTAAGTTTTATATCCCTCTCTGCTCCTTCTACAGCCATTTGACTATTTATACCGCCGCAACAACAGTATAAGCTTATTTCTTTATTGGATAATATATCCCCAACGGTTTCACTTTTTTTCTTCTTTACACCAGAATGTATGTCGCTATGACTATATAAGCTAGATCCATGGTTTTTTATGTACTCAAATAAATCATTTATAAATCCATTATAGTATAGTGGATTTGGCATCCAGTAATTTTAATTTTTTTTTTAAATATGGTTCTGAATATTCGCCTTTTCACAAAATAACTCAATTTTATATCTTTAATTAGACTCCAAATATCAGTATTTCTATCTTCCTTCCAATTACTAATTATTTTTTGAGATTTTCTAATTGCCCATGAAGTAGTAAATATCTGATTATAACATATCAATTTAAAATTACTTATATTACTTATATAATTAATGTAGTTTCTTAGAATAAACTTGTTTTCATTTTTATAAGCAGACAATCTTGTATTTTTACTAAAGCCAGTGCTAAGCTTTATTTTGACGGGATTAATATGATTAATTTTCTTTGACAATGACTCTAAATCTGATGATAAGTCAAACCCACTATTTATCTCTAAGGTATCATTCACAGCATTTGTAACGTTTTCTTTATGTGTATATTTTGTGCCTATATCCGCAGTCTGGTTATTACTGTCCGCCAGTGCACTTGTTTTTCTTTTATATGCCAAATGTGTGTTTTTAGACCATTTACACATAGTAAATAAAAGTTTCTTTAATTTTCTATTATCTAGTTGTTTACTGTTCTTACTCTTAAATGATGAGTTCATATTGTGCGGTATAATATGGTTCTGCATCTTCTGATCTATTTTATTATGTATAGACTGTATGCATTCTTTTTTAAACTCACCACACAGTACTATTTCTAAAGCTATGCATATTAGTCCAAGTATAATTTCACTCTTCTTTAACCTTTTCATAACAACTTAAAATTTTAATCTATTGCAATATGTAAATGATTTTATACTTCATTTCCTATACGCTTATATTAAATATAATATAAATTCTTGTACTAGTTGTTGGCTTCTGCCGTATGATGAACCATGTCTAACGTGAGAGCCTCACGCCCGCGAAGTCTTATAGAGCTGTATAATTGGAAATTGAAGCTATATAAGATGAGAATAATAAAAAATTTGAATGAGTCTTAATAATGTACAAGGGAGTAGCCAACTCTAGTTAAATGTGATTAGACCGATTTCACTATTTTGTCATGATTGTTGGTTTTGGATAGTGAGATCCAGAATAGAAATGGTTAAGTATGATATTAATATATGGATGTCCATCATTGATGATGACAACACTCCTATTGCTATCGCCAATGATTGGAATTAAAATTATATAAGAGTTTTGGTTTTTCAATAAATAACAAGTTTTCGTATGTCTAAGTCTTTAAGAAAAAAACAGCTATAATAAATGGTTATACTATACAGATAACTACGTATAATCACAAATCTCTTAATCTAAACATGCTATAACTACACACTATAAATAATTTCTCTTAAATACATGAGTTTTAAATATATTTTATTTCAGATGTAATTAATATATTCTTTCTCTGTATAAATAGTGGTTCCATTTCGAAATAATATTTTTAGTTTATTTCTACTTTAATGCTTTATTCTGATTGTTTCTCCTTTTTCTTTCTATTTATTCTTCTTCTGTGCCTATTATTATATAGAATATCACCTTAGTGGTACTACTAAAATATTAGATAAATTCTCCTTATCTGTGCAAATTCACCAGTATTGAATTATTTAATGGCTCTTTAATTTAATAAATAACTGCACTGAAAGTTTCTGCATCTTTAGAACAATTTACTTTTTGTATATATAGGCTTAACTTAGCAATAGTATTTGGGTATTGACTAACTTTATTTTGTCTGGTATAATATTATATTTTTTCATTTTCTAATGATGGCTGTATTATAATTAACAGAATAGTAGAAAAAACACAGAGTAATCCAAAATATACTAATATTTTAAAAACTGTTCGCATTATAAATAATTGATGCTTCCAAATATTTATACTTCTTATTCTTAAATAATTGGTTTTTTCTTTCTAAAATGAACAAATAATCTTTTCAATATATAGCTCCTATAATTAAACATCATAAGCAGTTAGACAACTATACACAAATAAAATAATAATTTGCACAGTGGCTGTTAATCCCTCTATGTGTGCAGTATTTCATATTATTTGATCCTAAATCTCTATAAAATACAGTTAAAAGTGTTATTATGATTTACTTATGATCTATGCACATATATTTCAATAATATTCTATTTGGCTAAAATTGACCTATTAGTTTTTAGAAAGTATACAAATAGGATTTATACCAACAAGAAACCAGTAATTTACTTCTAAAAATCATAAATAGAATTTAATAGTCATGAATAATGCTGCTATTCATATAAATCTGCATGATAATAAAATTAAATTAATGCATGTTCGTTACTTTAAAATATATACGTATAACGAGCTAATAAATGGCAACTGTATCTCTATATACACTATGCCCCATACTTACATGCTTATTGGCCATTAGCTATACATATAATAATTTTTATTTAGTTCTTTATATGTTCATTCAATCTATGTGATGGGCTACAAGAAAATACAATGAATTCATACATTCTCTAAGCTTTCTGTTAAGGGGGAATAGTTCTTTACTTAATACAAAGACAGGTTGTCACAGGTTGAATTATAACCCAAAATATAATTAGAATTAAATAAACCTTTTCTCTTAATTAAAGCCTTTGAATCTTATTATTTCAAGGATTTTTCTTCAACTTACGCTTTCTTCTAACTCTTTCTTTCATTCTTTTTTTCTTATTTCTCTTCTTCCTTTATACTTTTATTTCTACTCCTACTATATTTAATACAATAATCCTATACTCCTACAACAATTGTATACCTAGTCAATTCACACTAATATAACACGCCTGCCACTCTCTTCTATCACATACTAGAATTATAGCTACCCACACCACCCGAACTCATAGTTAATAATGACATATTTGCACCCACCCACACAAGTTTGTATATTATACGCACACACCCTTACTAACTCCTCCCTCCATTTATTCCTGCCCTCCTCACATACTATACACTCTTGGCCTTCTTTGAAGAGCCCCTTCGCAAAAATAACCTGACGAAAAACTCTGCTGCAGGGGTATGAAAAGTGAGGAAAATGCCCAGAAATTGGCCCAAATATTCGGGTTATGTCGGGTTGCAGGGGTATA
>NW_013524650.1:278992-282155 GCF_000250985.1 Nematocida parisii ERTm1 | reverse complement strand
AGTATCATTATACTTGCCTGTTTTATAGTTTACTTCATATGGTATTATGCACATTCTTTAATAATAACATAGTTTTCCTATACTTTTTGTATAATTGTCCTTTACTTATATTCTTATACTATTAAACATTTAAATATTTCAAATTGTAGAAATAAAATATGTTCACTTTTTATATGAAATATTTCATTGAATATGAGTTTATTACAAGAAAAATAGAAAAATAATAAATAAAAGAATTTACTAAAATCATTTAACTATTTTATAATACAATATGTAATATAACACAACAAAACAACATATTAACATACCAATACTCCATAAAAATTAAGAAGCATATTATAATCAACTATATATTTCAAAACAAAACTTAAATAAACTATTTTTATTGAATTAGTGTAGTATAGCATATTTGGTTTCAGTTAAAGAGCAGGATGTGCCTGTAGTATAGTAGTATATTAAATTGGCTTTCTATTTATGAAACAGAAATAAAAGACCATTAACAAATCAACTAGAAACAGTATATTTTGGGTTATTACTATAGAATAGTAGTGATGTAGGGGCAAGCACTAATATGTATATTGTAGTGTTATTGTGGTGACACCACCACTCGGACGGGAGCCCCCGAGGGCGATCCGTCTGCGCGCCAGC
This sequence comes from Nematocida parisii ERTm1, assembly GCF_000250985.1. NCBI lineage: Eukaryota > Fungi > Microsporidia > Nematocida > Nematocida parisii. The sequence continues at coordinate 281,507 of NW_013524650.1, read as the reverse complement.
TCGCGCGGTGATCCCGCCAAGGCAAAGGCCGGGATCTCTGAATTAGTATATCAACTTCCGACTATTTAACCGGAGCTCTTCCCCCAATTTAGGGGGAGACTCAGGGAAGCATCGACGGCTTAACTTCAGCGCCAGGCCTAACACAACTGCGCTCGGGACTCCGTGTCCGCGCAGGCTTGGGCCGCTTCCTAAAGACAATAAAGAGCTCTCCTCTTTCACTCTCTTCTCTCTCTTGGCTACGTAGCAGGGCGGCGGTGGCGTTACTCCTTGTGAGTACATCAGTTATAAATAGACAAATTAGGTAGAATATGTAATAAACGAGTAGTTATATCTAAAGTGTTTTCTTAGTGCAATATTTTCGGATTTAGAGACGGATTTAAGTTTTTTTTGATAGTTTTTTAAGTTCTTGTAAACGTAATTCTCGTGTGATGGGGTAGGTTTTAATTAAAGTATTTAAAATATCATAGTGGATTCCATATTTACAGCCGTTGTAGTTATTGTCTCTTATGGATATAATTCCTTCATCACTTTGTCTAATTTCTTGTAGTTTGCTATTTTGAATAGCACTTGAAATGTCTTTTAGAATGAATCTTGGGTCATAGTCCTTTTTATTAAGTACCGTGCCCGAGATAGGATCGATTATTTCATCCTTTGTATTTATATCCATTAAATATGCATTCATTCTTTCTAAAAGATCTTTCATAGTCAGACAGTAAATAGCACTGGTTTTATAGTCAATATCAGTTCGGCTTTTGTAGAAACAGTGTCCATATAATGCTGTATTAAGAGAAGGATTTTTGCGCTGTAGCATGCCAATGAAAGAAATATGGGCAGGTTGATTAATAACACCCATGCGCGTTCTTTCATCTCGTATTCTGCTGTCAAACTTGTATGTTGTGTACTCATAGACGCTTTCATAAATTCTTGTATTCCAAGTTATATTTATATTACCAGCCGCAATATTAATTTCTGATTGAATATTCATGTAGTAACACTGAGGGTCTTCATAGAAGTCTGTTGAATTTCGTATAAAGAAGTCGCTATAATAGTGTTTAATAGCATAGTTTAGATCACTTTCTTTCATATGTCTTTCAATTATTAATGATATTGAATCATCGGTTCGTAACTTAGAAGAGCTTGAATCATTTGTCTTTGAGCCAGAGGAACTTGAATTAGTCTTAAAAAATGGAGGAGTATAAATCTCTGTGTAATCAATTGGTATTAAGTCTTTATATTCACCCAATTTGAATACATGATAGTTAATACTATTCTTGTCATAAGGTCCAAGCACAGCACCAGAAACCATAAACTTAGAAAGAAAAAGTGGAATCCGTGTCTTTTTCACATTGCCATCCTTAACATTATTTTTTACTTCTGATGAATACACAAACTGTGCAAAACAGAACTCGGTTTCATAGATATTTTCTTTTATGTAATAGAATACTACATTATAGTTTTCACTTTCTATTGACATAATGGTTTTGTTTAAATCAGATTCATCGGTTATTAATGACCATGTTTTATCCTGCTTGCAGTACTTAAATGAATACACATCTCCAATCTTATAATGGTTACCTTTTCTTCTTATATTAAAAGTATATTTTAAATGAGTTATTATGTCTTTAATTGTATGAAACTGATAGTTTATAATTGTACCATTTTTTTGCCTATGTGTGTAGTAGGGAAGATGAACCATTGTAACCGTGTGCCATTCATTGTCTACAAATTGCACATGATAATGGTCTTTTATGCTTAGTAATGTGTTATTTTCAGTGAATATGTCAGTGTATTTTATATCATCTATGTCAATAACATGAGTAGAGCCAATATTTTCTATTTCATTTATGTTTTTTATCTGTGCAATAGATTTAAAAAGTTGTTGAGCATTAAAACTTTCACCCCCTAACAGTTTATTGTGTGCTCGGATTTCATGCATATTATCTATATGAATTAGTCGTGTTCTATTTCTAATAGCGTCTTTTTGTTTCTGGTATAGTTTATATGTCATTCCATGATATTTATAAAAAATACCAACTTTATTACATACAAAATTATATACTTCTATTGCATTAGAATCGCCTATTAAATTCTCATTATCCCCCTTGCAATTTAATTTGTTTAATTGCATTGTATGCTTCTTCTGCCGATGCTTCATTTTTCTGTGCAGTGTGTATAAGATATTTCATAATGCATGTTAAATCTGATAGCTGTTCAATTTTTAAATTACCTGCAAAGTCTATTATATTATTACGCTTATTTTTTTTATCCCTATTCATTATTTCTACTTTAATTTCTTTAACAAAATTTTCAACAATATTCTGTGACATCTTATAGAAGTCTTCATATACCTCTGGCATTAAAAGAATAATATTCAACTTTTTTTTAAGTTGTATACCCCTCTCTGCTCCTTCTACAGCTATTTGACTATTTATACCACTACAGCAACAGTATAAACTTACTTCTTTGTTTATCCAAATATCTCCAAGAGCTTCTGTTCTCTTATTATTATGTAAGG
>NW_013524650.1:277605-278302 GCF_000250985.1 Nematocida parisii ERTm1 | reverse complement strand
TACTAGTTATAACCAAGTTGCTGTTAGAATCAACTTTAAGAGGATTAATAGTAGTGGATGTGGTTAGTTCTGAAGTTTCTTTTAATGGCATTTTTGAGGCTGGCTCTGATGTTAGATCTATTATTGTTTTTGGAATTATATGTATTGACGAGTTATTCATACCCATATAACGAGCTCTTTTGATAGCGTTAGAATTTTGAGTATTGTTGTCTGTATTACGGAGTCTTTTATTTGGATTAGATAGATTTAATGGCCGGCCATTTGTTTGCATAGGTTGGTTAGTATTGTCAGATGATACAGAACTATAATTGTTAAGCATATCCCGCAGTAATGGTGTACCACTTATGCTTAGATTATCTGTTTTACTTGAATTTTTCTTATGCATTGGTTCAAATCCCCCGCAAATTACAATTTCTATACTTATTATAAACATCAGTCCAAATATACTACATTTCTTTCTTAACTGCTTCATATTGTTCTTACATTTTAATAAATCGTAAATTCTTATATAGTTTGAAATATTTTATATTTTAGAGATATTCTAGAAAGAAATAATTAATCAGCTAAATATGAAATGATATTTCGGGTTATAATTTTCTAAAGCCATATATATTCTATATATTTTATTATGTTTAGCAAGTCTATTTAACATCTTATATTTATAGAATTCATTGGTCAGTTTTTTCTTTCTGTATAC
>NW_013524650.1:276519-277585 GCF_000250985.1 Nematocida parisii ERTm1 | reverse complement strand
AAGTAGCAAGGTTATTCCAATATATGGTCGTTTGGCCATGGCTTTTAATATAATCAACTAGATCATTTAGAAATCTATCATACCACAATGGATTGGTTAAGCTGTAATCATTAAAGAAGCTTGTATTTAGCATATTTTTAAACACACTTTTTAGTAGAAGAAATCGCATGTCCACACTTTTAATCATAGTCCAAATATCTGTTTCTTTGTCACTCTTCCAGTTTTCAATTATTATATATGTTTTTTGATTTACTGCTTCATATTTAAGCTGTCCAGTGTAATTTAAAAACAACACATTTTCAAAACTTTCTATATAACTCGTATAGTTTCGTATAATAAATTGATTTTCAGCGGCACAAAAATACAATGCACTGGCTATAACCAACTTACTGTTAGAATAAACTTTAAGAGGATTAATAGTAGTGGATGTGGTTAGTTCTGAAGTTTCTTTTAAAGGCATTTCTGGGGCCGGCTCTGATGTTAGATCTATTATTGTTTTTGGAATTATATGTATTGACGAGTTATTCATACCCATATAACGAGCTCTTTTGATAGCGTTAGAATTTTGAGTATTGTTGTCTGTATCACGGAGTCTTTTATTTGGATTAGATAGATTTAATGGCCGGCCATCTGTTTGCATAGGTTGGTTAGTATTGTCAGATGGTACAGAACTATAATTGTTAAACATATCCCGCAGTAATGGTGTACCACTTATGCTTAGATTATCTGTTTTACTTGAATTTTTCTTATGCATTGGTTCAAACCCCCCGCAAATTACAATTTCTATACTTATTATAAACATCAGTCCAAATGTAATACATTTCTTTCTTAACTGCTTCATATTGTTCTTACATTTTAATAAATCGTAAATTCTTATATAGTTTGAAATATTTTATATTTTAGAGATATTCTAGAAAGAAATAATTAATCAGCTAAATATGAAATGATATTTCGGGTTATAATTTTCTAAAGCCATATATATTCTATATATTTTATTATGTTTAGCAAGTCTATTTAACATCTTATATTTATAGAATTAAATAGTCAATTTTTTCTTTCTGTATAC
>NW_013524650.1:259902-274642 GCF_000250985.1 Nematocida parisii ERTm1 | reverse complement strand
CTAGCACATGAACTAGTGAAGCAACTAAACAAGCAATTCCAAGTAACTCAAATTTCATTAGATACCAAAATGTTATGCTGTTTATTCTCTGTTAGTATAAAATAAAACTGGAGCCCTATAATATTCCATATAAGTATTAAATTAAAATATAAATTCAGTTTTTAATATAATGCTGCATTATATACCCCAACCACCCTAAAACTTGAAATTCATTAAAACTCTATTCATCCTGCCAAACCGGCACAAAATACAAATCTAAATCAGATATAACTTGAACTTTTTATATAAAACACCTAAGAATTCTTTAGTAGAACATACAGAAAATTCGCTGTAATATAAGAATCTGGAAAGACTGCGCGATTATAAGAAACACTCCAGAATATAATAGAGAAAATAAGTGCATAATAAGTCCTATTTATTTATATCGACTGTCAAATCCCTTCCAAATATCTTTTATCTGCATATTTATATCGCTGAGAGTTTGCATCATCTTTATATATTCCTCATGACTGCTTTCACGTGACTCTTTCTGTCTATAATTGACATATTCTACAATTCGTTTATGTGGGATATTCAGTGCCTTAGAAACAATTTTAAGATTCTTCTTTGTCAACTTAATGTCATGCCGATAGAAATACGCATCCAGCTGATCTATCTGACTAGAAGACAGCTCTGAGTTCCTTCTTCTCGTTCTTCCTTGCATTTCTTCCATTCTTTGTTCTCTATGGAATAATAATATGTCTTTAATTCTTACAAAGGGTTATATTAAAAAACTAACTAATGCATCTAATTCTTAATAGCTCTGCGAAATAGACCATTCTATTGCAGAGTCTGCAGAATCTCATAAACAAGCTGTTTATCCAGAGACAGTTTAAGCAGAAAGTGTGTTTTAGTAGAAAGAAGTAGATATTCCTATAATGGAATTATATAATGAACCCTTACTATTTAGGAAATACGCATATACCCATTATAGCATATTTATCCAGTAATATATAAACTCCTATATAATAGAGCAGTATAAAAGTGTGTGCACTACTTAATACTTACTCTGATAAAGCTCTTAACGCTCTCATAATTTTCAATGCCAACTACAAGCATTCTTTTTTCTCTATATGACCTGTGGTCTATATTATTATTCTCACAGTACGACTCAACAAGTAAGAAGTCCTTGTAGTTTAAGAAGTTACTGAAGATGTACGATTCCCAACTGTGTATTCTGTTCATTCTTTTCTCCCATAGGCGTATTTGCTCAATAACATTTTCATTTATTTCGTACATACTGTTCTGGTTGAGGTAGACTCTTATCTGCCCTGCTGTTATTCCATGCATCAGAGCCTGCCGGATACTATCTTCATTGATCATAGCGACAATCATATTAGGAAACTCTCTGCTTTTTATGCTGAATAGAGAGATAATAAAGGTGTCAAGAGGCCTGTTGCTGTATATATACAGACGGAAGTTGCTCTCCAAAACAAGAAACTTCTCTGCCCCCTCTTCATCATCAAAGAGCAAAGAAAAGGTGGGAGAGAACTTAACAAGCCCCTTTTCAAAAAAAATCAATCCCAGTGATTCAAACAGTCCCAGTAGCTTTGATTTCTGTGACCTATCCACGGCATATGTTCTTTTTGGGTCTTTAACTAGAAGCTCGCATAGCACCAAAATCTCATTCTCCGCTGTCTCTGGGTCTTCTTGTATATGTGCAAGGAGTAGTGTCCACAGCTGCCGCTTCTTCCCCGTTAGAAGGAAGTTAAACCCTTTGTGTGTCAGACCTTCCTTGTTAATAATCTTTGTATTTAGCATTAATCTTCTAATTGTGGTGTTTGCATCTGGTTTGCACGAAATAGTTTTATACAGCATATTGCTGTACACCTCACTCGATGCCGCCCCTTTCTCTTTATGCAGCAGCTCAGAAACAGGCGCGTCTACCTTAACCAGCACTCTTTCTTCAACTGGTTTTGTGCACGCCAGAAGAACCCTTTTTCTGATTTCATTGTTTAGAACGTAATACTCGCTTTCAACGGAAAGTATTTCCAAAAGAAGAAGTTTTCTTACGTGGTCGCCCTGCACTCTACGAACAGATATGTTACTAGTCATTAAAGAAAAAAGAGCCCTTTTCTCACTTTCATTCAGCAACTTAAAAATTGCCAGGAGAACATCCGCCCGGTGTTTTTTGTCATCCGGCAGTTCTTTTATTCTCTCTAAGAACATGCTAATAGGGCACTCTTCCATTCTGTAAATTATTTTTGCTATTTTTTTATACAGAAACAGTCACTTTATTTTTTTATTGGATTTTCACGTATATATATTTTCGCACATATATAATAGTGTGCTAGCTCTAAAAAGCATAAAATGGCGCAAGTACTCTTCCTTCCTTCTTTGAGCATCGGGATGCAATTCATGTGTGTGTGTTTCTGTTCTTGAAGGGTCTGCCTTAAGGCAGGCGCAGAGGGGATTAATCAAGGGGGACTGCGCGAGGGTGGAAAACACTGCAGCGTTACTCTGGCAGAAGATCAGTCCGCGCATGTACCGTAGAAGAAGGAAGATTAAGAAGAGTGCTTTTTGCCAAATTCAAATACAAGGAAATATGAAATGTCTTAACTGGCCACTACGGTTCTCGTTTGTAGCTCTGTGGTGCTCATACACAGCAGAAGAATTTCACAAATGTTAATATATGCACAGACATATTCTGAAATAGCAATCTGTGGTATTTTGCGAAATTCCAAAATGCTTTATTATGCCACACAGCCTGCTGTGCACACTCTATAACATATCCTATTACCAATAACACACTACACACCATACCGTCTAAATTCAAAATAAGATTATTTATTACTTATCACATTATTTAGCTATAATTCTTACATATAAAAGATAGCAAATTCTTTCTGCTTGTGGTTTCATCAACTACCATATTATGATCAAGTATTTTCTTATCAAGACCAGAAATCGTTGCAAAGTACTCTTTGAATTTTAAAATGTTCTGTCTTTTCTTCTCTGCTTTTTCTTCTTCTGTTTCTGTTTCTTCTTCTCTCTTGCCATTAAGCATAAACACAATACTCTCCTTATTTGTCCCGTAGGATGTAAAGAAATTCTCAAAAACATTCTTTGACTCTTCTATCAGTGATTCACTGGCAATATTCACTACAAAGACAACCAAATTGCAGTTTTGTGTATAAAACTTCCAAAAATTAACATGGTTCTGATCCTCAGATATGGCATATACTTCAGTAGAGTAACCTTTGCCTCTTACTGTGAAATGTTCATACATATTACTTATTACATCTGTTTTATCTTTTCTAAGTATCTTTATTATTTCTTTCTTTCCTGAATCCTTTGCTCCTATAAATACTGCACTTCTCTTCTCTCGGTTTAAACACTTGGAAATCGCTGAACCCATTAAAATTAAAAAAGTAAAATAATTTATATTAAGGTTTATATATAAATATAAATTTATATAAAATATGATATAAAGAAGGCATTATTGCCACAGAGTATTACTAGAGGACCATCTTGTATTTATCATATACATGATATATTAATGGTTATAGAATATATTATACAGTATTGAGTTGTTAAGTATTTCTATATTTATATACGCATAATAAGGGTTTAAACCCACAAGTAATAGAATATCTTAGAAATGTTTCTAATTATTCTTCTATGCAAAGGGACATGTTATAAATATGATTTATTGTGTATTTCTAATATTAAAATAAAAATAGCTACAGATATAAAGTAGACTAAATACAAAAGGCATTAAATAAATTATTAGCACAGCAGAAAATGAAGGCAGAAGAGTATAGGATAGAAGAAGGCGTGCAATATAGCATAATATGCATGGTGTAGTGATAATACAAGATATGAATATAGAAAATATGATAGTGAGAGATAATGCTATAATATATTTAGTGATTGATATGATGATATGTGAATGTGATGATATAATATCATATAACACGCATATATTGATATAAAAATATATTTTAAAATATTTCTAGTCGCAATAAATTTATATTACAGCTAACAATGGGAAATTTGAATTTCGGGTTATATCGGGTTATAACATATTTTTAGACAGAATACTAAGTATACTAATATTTAATTAAAGGGCAGTATAATAAGTATAAAAACACACGGAATACTATAAAGACATCTGCATTTAATGATATTTCTATGATATTTCATTGTTTTTGATTTACATTTATTTTTTTACATTTTTATTTGCCATGCTATTAAGCCGAGAGCATTTAATAAGTTCAATTAGAAGTATACAGCCTACGTATGACTCACTGAGCTGTATAATAGAGTACATTATGCTATTTAGAGGCGAGTTAGAGGCAATTTTAGATGTTATTCTGAAAGAGAGCAAGAACAGCAATGCACATACAAATTTATTTATAATGTACATGCTGAATGAATTATCAGTAAAGCTGAGCTGTGCTGAAGACTCTAATAAAGACCAAGAAATTAAAAGTGTAAAGAAAGCACTGAAGGAGGTCTTAAAAACTGGAAGGAAAAGAGTTGATTCAATGACTGCACACGGCACACCCGGACTAAAAAAAGCTGCTGGAGTTCTAACCACAAAGTACAACGAGATGGAGAAGTTATTATACATGAAACCCGAGGAAATCAAAGCACAGAGCGCAAAAAAAGAAGCTGTATTAGAGAAGAAGGAAAAGCGAACAGAAGAAGTAAATAATTCAAAAGAAGATATTGATGAAAAGTATTTGGACATAGAGTATTTAGAGAGTCTTTGTAAAAAGAAGGACAAAAAGTCTGTTATAAAATACATCAAAGAACTGAAAAAAAATCATGTAGAGTAGATTGAATAATTAAGAAGAAATAAGAATAGAAATAATCCGAAATAAATTCAGAGTTACTAGTAAATATTACTGCTTTAATAATAAAGAGTTGATTTTTTGTTTAAACAAAATAAATGGTGGAGGAATACTAGATAAGCATTTAGATACAATCTGAAATATAATCAAATAATACGCCAAATAGTTTATAATCAGGCGAAGGATGCGCTGTACAAGTTTATATATTGAACTGTTTGGTGTAGTATGTAGTGATTTATTTGTAGAATATGTTTATTTATTATCTGTGGCCATTTTTAGCTCTTTTAGCTTATCCTTTATGATTCTTATTCCTTTCTTGAGTATTGTCTCTGGAGATGCTGTTATTCCTTCTATTTCAAATAGGAATGAGTCGCTTTCCGTATGTATTTTTATTTCATTTGGATACTTTTTTTCTATGTCCATGTTTACCAGTAACTTATCCTCATCTACTATGGCTTGGCCATTTCTGACAGAAAATCCGTCTCTAAAATACTTTTGTATTTCAGCTGCTTTGGATGGGTCTTTCATCTCCAGTTTTTTAATCGTTCTGTAGTAACAGACAGAAGTAGGCATCCACTTTGAGTGCTCTCTCCCGGTTCCTATAATTGCAAAGAGTCTGCACTCTATTTTCTTCCCTGGAACAAGTCTAGTTATAATTACATTCTGCTTGATTGCTGCATTTGTTTTTGAAAGGATTTTTATGTCGTTAGATCTCACTGTTAATATTTTGTCTGTGTTATTAGTGATAACTAGTTCCATTTGTATTGAGTTTTTGTCTGTTAACTCAGTGAACGGGTCAAGCTCTGGAGTTTTAACGACTCGCTCGAAATCTTCAGCGTCTGCTATTATTGGAATTAGCCCCAGGCGGTGGGAAAGTATTTCATCTGCCATGACAGTTTCGTTTTCTCGTATGTACACCCAATGGATGGCAACTGTGGGAACATCCGATATGATTGTACGGCGCATTGCGTTCAGCACAGATGGATCGATATGATTTATTCTATACGACAGAATTTCTGACTGCTCTTCCACTTTTCGTGCTTCTATTCGGGACAAGTACGCCTCCATAAAAAAATAAAACAGATGCGAAAATATAACAGACTTTCGCATAAAGAGACAAGAACAGAGTAATGCTGAAAGACACATTAAAATACAAATAAATATATATGTAAAAGAAATGTGCACCTACTTTAAAGCTTCTAGGATTTAAGCACCTTTCAATATTGTTTTGGGCTGTTTACAGATTATAATGCTATCTGTAGAAAGCATTTTATTTAGAATGCATTTGTTATCAGGACTTACTCACATAAAAAGAGCTTTAACCAAAGAATTACATTCTTAACGTGCATAATAATACTAATTTTGATATTTATTTGAATTTAATTCCTACCAAATCTGCTAACTGTGAAAGCTGTGCTGTACTTTCCTGGGTAAAAATATCCATTATTTATAATTCATTAGATTTTAGCACAAAGCTGTAATACGCCATTACTTCTTAAGAAGTATAGATAGAACCTCTTGGCAGTATACCAACATGTCCCTTTCTATATATTGTCGCCCTTCATAGTATATACTTCTTCCTTCGCTGTGGAATACAAGAACGCTTTCATCAACTATAAATACAATGACTCGATTGCTTAGTCTGAGCACAGGACCTTTGGCAAAGTTAACATGCTTAATAACAAATGTTGTCTGGTCAGATACTCTACTGCTCATTTGGCCGTGCTGTTTAAATAGACCCTGTATAAAATGTCCTACTAAAAGTATTTTCTTGTCCAATTTGCCGCTGGCAGTCTCAACTGTATACTTTTCTTTTGTGATAATTTTCTGGGTTCCATACACCTTGTGCTCAAAATACTCAAACTCATAGTTTGGCACTTTCTTTCTTATAAGATCAACCGCTGTCTTCCTCAAGACCATTGATGTGCAGTCATTAAATAAGATCCCGGCTGTTCCAGAAGTAAGCATGTATCCCAAACCATATTTATCTGTGTAGTCTACAGTATGTGTAACAAAATCATCTGGGCATCTTGTACTTATAGGAACAGAAGAATTCTCATACTTATTCAGCAAAGAAAGGACCGTCATGTGGACAGATGAGAGAAGGCCCATTTTGATGGGCGCTGGCCGCAGAGTGCTGCTTGCTATATTACTTCTGGCAGCTGTACTGCCCATTCGAGATATTCCCATTGGTTTATCTGAAATCGGCAGAGTACTAGTGGCCCTGGGCGGTTCATTCTGTGAGATTGGCACTCTTGGCTCGCTTTGTATTTGTGTAGGGCTTCTTGTGTGCTGTGCTTGCCCCTGCTCGTTATATAAAGGCACGGGGTGCTTTCCTACAGAAGCACTATACCCATTCAAAATAAAAGGAGAAGTGTATATCTGCTCCAGCGTATACCGCTTCCTTGGATCTAGCTCAAGCAATCCAGAAATCAAATCTTTCGCCTCTTTTGAAATCCTACAGTCTTCTGGATACGTGTAGCTGTTTGTCTTTATAGACTTATATATCTCCTTTACATCACTCTTCTGGAAGGGTGGCTTGCCAACTATCATCGTATATATTATCACACCAACCGACCAAATATCAACCTCAAAAGAGTGGCCGCCCTCCGATCCAAAAAGTACCTCTGGTGCAATATAATTCGGTGTACCGCATATGGTCTTCTTTCTTTCTTCTCTGTCTATAACAGCCGCCAGCCCAAAATCTCCCACCTTTATGTTAAACCCATCATCCAGGAACAGATTTGCTAGCTTCATGTCCCTGTGGACTACAGAGCACTCCCTATGTAGATACTCCAGAGCAGAAATAATTTGCAGCAGAAATATTTTTACATATTTCTCTTCTATTGACTTGTTTCTTTTCAGAAGATCCATCATACTCTTGTTCCGACATATTTCCATAATAAGGAATACAAAATCTTTATCTTCAAAATATGTGAAGAGCTTTACTATGTTCTTGTGATTCACCGACAGATGAATTTTTATTTCTGAAAGTAGCTTCTGCTTATTCTTTGCCCGGACTAATTCTGATTTCTTAATTATTTTGGCAGCAAATACTGCCTGTGTTTTTAAATTCCGCACGGAAAAGCACTGGGCAAATCCTCCTCGCCCTATCATTTCAGTTATTTCAAAGGACTCATTCGTATCTCTATCATGGATTATGCTTCCAATTGGAAGAAAGGGAGGATTCTTCATAGGATAAAAATAATAATAAAATATTTATGAATTCAGTAGAGCGTAGCATAAATGGACAGATTACACTAAAAACTGAATTTATACAGAAAAAGCGCGAATACACTCCAATGACGTGAAATTCATCATTTACTGTATTTATAAAGTTATTAATAATGTGACATAAAAATCATATAATCGGAAGAATATCCCCAAAACTACCAATAATACAGTAGAGTCACACACAATACATGATATTTATGTAAAATAAAGTAATAAATACCATAATCGCATTCAAAATAAAGTAATTTTTATTTGTGAAGTGCATAATATTTACTTGTTAATTAGAATATGTATAAATTAGCCAAGGTATTAGATATGACTAGATCTAATCCTAAATACACTGCTACCCTTTCTTGCGTAGACATTAATTATTTTAAATTGCTTTAAATGCATTTTGTATATAGGAACACTATGTGCATATTTTAACATACTCCGAAATTACAAGAAATATTTACTATGCGCATTTACTACTCTTTCTAATATTTTTAAATAATATTCTGGTATTTATAGAATAGTCTGCATTTATTAAATATTTATATATAAAACATGTGGTGTACTTATTTATGTCTTAGAATATTTATTTTTACACTTTACAATGGACTTTCAATACCTAGATATGACTAAAGTTCATTATCTTTTGTACCTTCGCCCCGCATAAACAAAATGTTTGCATCTGTATTGAGAATTTTAGGGTTAATTTGTTTCTCTTCTTGTTTTTCTTCTGTTATGTGTGATTCGTGATTAATAAACTTGTTACTTATATCAAAATTAGATTTTAATACCTGGTCTGCCCCATTGTCCATTTTTTCTTTTTGTAAAGGTAGTTGTGCTGCTGCTTCATCCATTGGAACTTCTGGTGACTGTGGTATCTCATCCTTTGGAATTTCTGGTAGTTGTGCTGCTGCTTCATCCTTTGGAATTTCGGGTAGTTGTGCTGCTGCTTCATCCTTTGGAATTTCTGGTAGTTGTGCAGGCACTTTATCCTTTGAAACTTCTGGCAAATTTGCTGGTACTTCTTCCTTTAGATCCTTTGATTGGCGTATTGGCATAGTTTCTTTATCTAAAGTATTTATATTATTTTCATCTGAATGGCCTCCTATAGTTAAATCTGCTTCTTTTCTGTCTAAAATTATCGGGTTGCTCTTAATATCTTCTTTTTTGTCATACACAACACTTTCGGATAATATTTTGGGACTTTCTTCTCTTTTATTATTTTTTTCTGGTCCCACAGGATTTTTTTCTTCTGCATGCTTACTTTTCTCTGAATGTATGCTTTCTTTGCTACCTTCTTCATATTTGCCTGTCACCTTCTCTTCAGAGTTATCTTTGCACTTTTCTGCACTGTCTTCATACTCTTTACTAATTATACTATTTCCACTTTCATCGATTTCAGGAATTTCACCTATAGCAGTATTAAGAGTGGACGTATTGAATACATATTTCTTTACTATCTCAACCCCTGTCAATATACATATTCCTGTCACAAATAAGACTCCAGTAATCATTACCCCGGTCTTAAGCGCTTTACAAAACCCCCCTATCTGCATTCTTACCTATAAAATATTTTTTAGTTTTATAGATATATTTTTCACTGTATTGCACTGTGTATACAATAGATTATTCATATTGTAAAATTGTATATACGCATCTGGTTTTAAAATGACACTTGAAATTTATCCACATATATACACAGTTTGTTTTATTTCATATGTGAATGGAAGTATTCTCTGTGTTTATTAATATATTGGTTATATATTTATTAAAATATGCCATATTCTTAATATGTAGTTGGTTATTCAATTCTATGCACTATTTATACAGGAATATTTCCTTTAGAAAATATTTATGCATTACAGACTAACGAATGCATGGGTATGCATTATACCCATATGTATGATATATTCACAGCACGCTCTGTGCTGCACATCATCTAATTTAAGCTCATGTCTTAGTGAAAATGAAAGCAACCCCTCAATATTCAGCAAAATAAAATCCGCGGGAAAAGACCTATACAAAAAAATAATCCATGATAAGAAAGATACAAAATCTACAAAAAATAGCTATACAAAGCTTGAAAGATCCGAAGATTAATAAAACATATGAGATATTCGATTCTAATGGTCAGTATTTTTATAAAATATCTATTTATAGCATTGTGAATATACCTACCACTAAATAAATACAATCTAAATCTAAAAATTACTTATTTTTGTTATATCAGGTTACCATCCATTTGTACTACTAGTAGTAGAAATATTACCAGTATTATATATTTATTTATTACACATAGTATATAAAATAATTTTATGGTATTTACACCCAAATACATTTCTATACGGTATTTTGTGTTTTCTATTATGCGTGCTTACTCTTTCTTTTCTTTATTATGGCTAACGCTGAAAGATAACTCTTTTACCACCGGATAGTCTCTTAAGTGCAATATATACTTCCCTACTAGATAAATTACCACTGCACTGATTGGTAGTAGATATACGCCGACCATTCCACTAGCTATTTCAGACATATTTTTATTTTAATACAAATATTTTAATACATTACCAATAAGTTCTATTAATTCTTTATATTACTGTGTTGTTAAATCATTTCTTTATTAGCCATTGGATCTACTGGCGGTTCTTTATTTGCTTCCATTTAATAGGTTGTCTATATCTTTTATCAGCTGCCTTTTGCTGTCTGTTGTGATTTTAACAGCACCTCCTGTAGTACTGAACAGCCTTTCTACCTCCTCTGGCTTGGATGTGGAGGGAAGGAACTGTGCGCACAGTTCGTATGAGTGTTTTGGATGCTGTTTAGTCTCTACAGTGTACTCTATTTTAAGCTGGTTTAGTGCTTTTAATAGCTGCTGTAGCGTGACTGCCTTGGCGTTGTTTCTAAATGGGACTTTTCTTCCTTGAGACCGTTTTATTCCACTGTTAAAGTATATAGAATAAATCCTTACCTCTACCATTTGCAAAAATTTAAAAAAGTGAATACTTTTATAATTGAATGCAGTTAGACAGCAGTCGTTAAGTGAAAACAAATATTTTAAGTGGCCAGGCATTGGCTGCATATATGCTTGGTTATACTTTGATTTATTTAAACTTATTAATTGTGTATTTGCTTGTGTTTGTGTTATTTCGAATTATTAATGATTTAAAAATCAACTGATTGTATAGATTGGTGTGTGTTTGGTGTATATCATATATTTCCGTTATTTCTGCGGCTGATTTGTGTTTTATATGCAGAGTTGCTATTTGTTAGTTTCTTTACAGTGTTTTATATTAAAAATTTATAGTAATACACAATTACACTCTTATGGACTTAAATAGAATATTTAAGAAGACCAAACCTGAAGCAGTCTCATATGGAACAGCTGGTTACAGGACAGATAGTTCTATTATTAAGGATATAGTCTGTAGAACGTATTTATTTTGTTTAATTAGATCTGCACAGACTGGAAAGCCTATTGGGCTGGTTTTGACTGCATCCCATAATCCATCATCTGATAATGGAATTAAATATGTGGATTATAATGGAAATATGGTGAATAGTGAGTGCGAAGAGCTGAGCAACAAAATAGTGAATGGAACAGACAAGATAATAACAGAAGAGTTATCAAAAATAAAGGGAGTAAAAAGCACTGTTGTTATTGCACAGGACACACGAGAGTCTGGCCGAGAAATGATTGAGCTGTGTTTAAAAGCAAGCAATGCTCTTGGTAGTACGCATATCTTGAAAGATATGGGGATACTAACTACACCACAGATGCATTTTTTGATTAGAGAACTTTATGCACGGGAAATAACAAACGAGGTGGTTACTGACTCAGAGTCTCTGTCTAAGCAGCTGTCCGAAGTACTTGACGTGTACTACAAGAGGATGGAAAACTTCACACATATTATAAAAAGAGTATTTGGTGAAAAAGAAAAAGAGAAAATAGTTTTAGACAGCGCCAATGGGGTAGGGAAAACTATTTACCCAAAATTAAAAGACACTGTTTCTCTAATATGTGACTTATCCATTCTTACAAATACAAAGGATTTAAACGAAGAGTGTGGCTCTGATTATATTAAAAGCACGGGGAATGTACCAGCAGGAGTGGATATTTCTCGGTCGCAAAACAGAATTGATATTCAGACGGACGGCGGAAAGGTTTCAGAGGATCTAAGAATTTGTTCTTTTGACGGTGATGCAGATAGAATAATTTACTTAAAACCTCTTAACAATCAGCTGATCGATGGAGATAGGCTATCAGTTCTTTTTTCATCTTTTTTGACCCATCTAATATCTGTTGCAGACCTAAATGAAAAAATCACAACAGTTATAACAGAATATACGAATGGCGCAGCTACAAGAGAGCTTAAAGCAAAAGGAGAGGTAAAGGTAGCAGGCACTGGTGTGAAAAACATGCAAAAAGAGACCGGGAAAGGAATCACCGTATGGTTTGAGAGCAATGGGCACGGAACAATATCATTTTCAGATGATATAATTGGTGTAATTAAAAGTATGCTGGGATATGAATCCCAGAATTCCGGGTTATTAGATCTGTCTGGTACGGATTTATCTGACACTGTAGATGAACTACTAAGAAAGCCCATGAAGAATTTGGGGTTAAAGGAAATGAGAAGTACTTCTCCATATAACGAGCTGTTTATGCGCCTGTCCCCACAGGAGGCACTACTTCTTCTCTATGCAATGTCTGCCTTGTTTGATCCTTTTATTGGCGATGCAGTTGTAAATATGCTTTTGAGTGAGTGCATATTTTACAGTAACTTTATTCTTCCAAGTGTCCTTCTTGAAGTCTATCAGAATATGCCAAATATTCTTACCTGTGTCCCAGGAAACAGAGACAGGCTGAATGAGCTAGTTATAGAGAGTATAAAAAACAAGTACCATCCTATTAGAGTTCATTTAAGACCTTCTGGAACAGAAGATGTTATAAGAATATATGTTGAAGGAGAAGATGAGAATCAATTAAAAGGAGTGATTGAAGAGATAAAGGCAGTGCTTGGTGAGTTATAGGTATATTTATACAGCGCAAACCATGCGCCCTGTATATTCTGTGTAACTTTCAGATTATCTATACACAAATTGTATCTTGCATTATTTAAATTTTATATGCTATTATCACTATTTATAGGAAACTGCGTTAAAAATAAACAGCCCTCTATGTATTCTCTGCTATATGCTGTTTGATTATTTGGTTAATTTATATGTAATAATGCCATGTTTTCTACCTCTATGCATAAATAAATTTTTATTTTTTAAATCTCTATTTATACCTTTAAGAATATAATTAATAAAATATAGATTCCTAAAAAAATAAAAGTATAAAAGAAAAAAGCACAAATAAAAAATAACCAGAAGAGAGATGGAAAGAGAGGAAGAGAAAGAATAATTTATGCATAAATATTGAAAATGGTCGGAAAAGACAGTAGAGTGTAAAATTAAATGTGTTTGAGTAAAAACGGAAGAGATAATAAGAGAACGCAGCTAAATTTGCACAAAAGAGGAATTTTCAGAATGTATAGAATAATGTATACTAAATTAATTTAGTATAAAGTATATTTTGGAATTTTTGGGCTCATTAGACGATTGGTGTATATAATTAATTGGGATATGTATACTTTATGGCGTGAGGTAGATTTATTAGAATTATATTTGAAATTCTGTCCATTTATATTTGAAATACTAGAATATGTTGTTTAGTATAGTATTTATATTGAGGTATTGTAGAGTATATTGTATTTATGTAGAATAATATGTGTAGTATAATAATTGTGTATGTATAGCATATATTAGGTAGAATATACTTTGTGAGTAAATCTGTGAGTTTAAGTGATTGATTATGCATAAAGTGATGGAATGAATATGTTGCTGTATGATTTACTGTGATGTATAAACAGTGTTTCTTTGTGTTAGTGTGTGTAGATTCATTAGAGGCAAGGCATTAAAGTATTTGAAAAGTTTTCTTATATTTTATTTACTAATGAGCACTACAGATGACCATGCCAGAGCACTTCTCACCGAATCTCTTATGTTCTTGCCACATGCGCCAATTGAAGCAGTATACGGTGTGATGGCTAGAATAGTTCAGCTTTCATCGCAGATATTACATATAGAATTGCCTCCTAGTGAATTTATTTCTCTCATTACGTTGCTTAACCAACGGCCTAGTCACTTTCTAGTAATTTCCATTTTTAGGGTACTTTCGGTGATCCATTTAAACAACGAACAGATAGTTGCGCTTTTGGCGTGCCATCACAAGCAGATGCCAGCTGATAGTGTATATTCCACCACATTTAATTGGTCATTTTTAGAAACCCCAATTGCTGTGAAGAGTAATTTTATACGCTTTATAGGCAATACAGTACTTTATAAAAGACTACCAAGATCAGAAGACTCAGATGCAAAAGTGAACAATTACACATCGTTTGATGTAGTTCAAGTTCTGTTTTTTTTATTTGATGATGAAAACAAGTCAATTCGCTTAAAAAGCTATAAATACGCATGTGCAATTGTTAGAAGAGAGAGAAGCAGTTGGAGTGTAGAGGAAAAAAAGAAATATCGGGCGTTAATGTCCCAGTTTGGAAAAGAGTGCCTACGTGTTTTAAAAAACGAGCACAAACTAAAAAAGCTTAATAAACAGCGTGTAGATATAACAACGT
>NW_013524650.1:240686-258693 GCF_000250985.1 Nematocida parisii ERTm1 | reverse complement strand
GCTTCTCCATTGGCTCTATTATTTGATTCATTTGACACATTTCTCTCTGGGCATATTGCATATAATATACACATTTTAACTCTATGCCACGCACCATCAGAATAGATGGCTAATATAATTGTTGTAGTTAAACTTAAAATTACAATACCAATAATACACACCGCTTTCAAAAAACAATCTATAGGGTTGCTTGATGGCGCTGGCGTTGTATAAATTTCTTCTGTTATGTTCGAAATTGTGCTATTTCCTGTTAGATATTCTTCCATCGTGCTTAAATAAAAATATGTTAATAAAAATATTTATAAAGAATAAATAATTTCACATATAAGAGACTGATGTATAACTTAAACAACTTATAAAACCTAAAGGCAGACCTTATTCGGATGTATGATTTATTATATGCATAGTGCAGGTGGTTAAAATATTTCCTTAAAATATAGAAATCCTAAAATAAAATGTTTTATCACTCTTTATCTTCTTCTGGATCTCCTAAAAGAGCCTGTTTGAGTTTTTTATTTCTTATTCTTAATATATCTGACGTACTCACAAGGAGTAACGCCACCGCCGCCCTGCTACGTAGCCAAGAGAGAGAAGAGGGTGAAAGGGGAGAGCTCTTTATTGTCTTTAGGAAGCGGCCCAAGCCTGCGCGGACACGGAGTCTCGGGCGCAGTTGTGTTAAGCCTGGCGCTGCTGTTAAGCCGTCGATGCTTCCCTGAGTCTCCCCCTAAATTGGGGGAAGAGCTCCGGTTAAATAGTCGGGAGTTGATATACTGATTCAGAGATCCCGGCCTTTGCTTTGGCGGGATCACCGCGCGAGCTGGCGCGCAGACGGATCGCCCTCAGGGTTCCCGTCTGAGTGGTGGTGTCACCACAATTATAAATGTATTATAGTGTATAATATACTAATATTAAATGTTCATCCGAGGTATAATCATAATCATAATTGTATACGTATACGTATTATACCATTATATTCCCATTGTATTATATTTTTATAATTCTAAATTATTTCTTGTGAACTATGCGTACTAATAACATACTAAATATATAAATATTATTTATGCTATAAATTGCTTATTAATAACATATGGCAGTAAATCAGAAGGTTTATACAGTATACACGCCCATCATATGTATAATATACGCATTGATAAGATCTAATTTATTATATCATATCAGAAACAAATAAGACTATTTATAGAATTACTATAAAATATTTTATGAAAATTATACAGATAATAAGAACTCTTCCTTTTATAGGGGTATGTGTAGGAACAAGTATTTATCAACAGACAGAGAGGTATAAACAATCAATTGGCAAAGAAATGGGTAATTCTAATGATAGGGGAATTTATTATGAAGATATAGATATGCACAACAATGGATATTTATCACAAATAGATAATTCAACCAAGGCGTATATTAATAAGCTTTTATCGTATGAAATAGGTTTATTTGATCCGATTGAAGATGCCACAGAAATAAGCAGTTATATGAATAGCGCATCAGACAGTGAGAGTGAGTCAGATGCAAAAACTATGTGTGTATGCCAGGGAGGTTCAAGATATGTAACGGAAAACACTGTTGTAGATATACCAAGTAGATTAAATGTAAATAACACATGGATCAGAAGAGAAGCAGATGGAGAGAACATTAATTATAGCAAATCCAAAATTAAGGACCGTGCTGTTGTATTAGACAGTGCAAGTAGTACAGCAGAGAGCAAGGAAGAAGCATATTTAAATAATCACAAGAAAAATTCACGGAAATCTTTAATTATTAACTATTTAAAGGACTTAAGCAGTAGAAAGCCAGCTGAAGGCCCGCATAAAGAAAAGCCATTGCGTAAGAATTTCAAGACCTTAGAAAACATTTCAAAGGATGAGCATTATTTATCAGAGAAATCAAGTAAACAGAGCAAATCAACAGAGAATATCAGTAAGAAAGAAGACAGTCCAACAGAGAATATCAGTAAAAAAGAAGACAGTCCAATAGAGAATATCAGTAAGAAAGAAGGCAGTTCAACAGAGAATGTCAGTAAGAAAGAAGACAGTTCAACAGAGAACATTTCACATGTACGGCACAGTAAATCAACAGAGAATGTCAATAAGCGAGAGAACAGTTTAACAGAGAACATTTCACATGTACGACATAGTAAATCAACAGAGAATGTCAGTAAGAAAGAAGACAAGCCAGCCGAGTGTGAAAAAGATTTAGTATTCAATATTAAATCATTTATTAGGTACGGTGGGATTAATCAAAGTGAAGTATTTGATGCTCTATCAGAAGATATTGACTTTTGGAATTTATCAGAGGATGGGCATAAAACACTAGCAAACACAAAAATTAATAATATATTCTGTCCTGTACTAAACAGGGTGAAATCAACAGGATTTTCAGATGTTCATCCGTGCCCATCAACTGAACCAATTCCCACGGACTTAAGTGCACTGAGAGGAGATTTTTTTAAGAAGGATATTCTTAATAATAAATCTGTCTTTTCTCAATTAAATGCAATTGAGTACATGTATGACGATTTAGTGTCTGATATAAAAACAATACTAAATATATTTAAAATGAAAGACCTATCAGATATAATCATAGACAAAGTGTTTAGTGAACAATCTCCATTAAGTATGCAATTAGACATAAAGTTATTAGAAAATCTTTCACAGGAAGTTGTAGACAATTCTTCATTATACGATGTGTACTATAAGTATACAAAGACTAAGATAGGAAGGTTTGATAGTCCAGAAATACTTGAGAGGAGGGATAAGATTATACACGACTACTACTGTTTAAAGTATATTATGACGAACTGTGTTGAGGGTGTAACTTCTACTTCCAGACTAAGCACAACAGGCCTTAGACTACAGTATCATAGGCACTTATGGATTTGTCTATACAACTATTTTGATTTAATTGAGGATATATTACAGTACAGAGTATGCAATAAAGCCTCTGATGCTCCCAAATTACTCTCAAGGATAGTTAAGTACTGCATATCCTACGCTGGAATTATTTCACTTGAAAAAACTCCAAGCACATTTGCACAGTTTGAGAATTTACTTAATCTTACATTCTATGTGATAAGGTCAAACAATCCCACTTTATGCGATATTTACACCAAGGAAATAGAAAGGGTCTTAAACAACTTAAATCTAGATAGGTGCGTATTAAAGGACAAAGAGGACAAAGACCATTTATTAAGTGAAAAAATAATTATAACAAGTATACAGAACGAATCTTCAGAGACAAACAAGTCCGTACTCTCTAATGAAAATGTATTTTTTAGGTATCCATTTCCATATCCTGCGCATGCTGGGGAAAACCATCCACTTTTCGGGCTTATAGGCATTCCGTATACAGTCCACGTACAGAGTGCATCTATAATTGAGTCTGTTGTATCCACGTCTATTAATGTATTTATAATGGAGTTTATTACGCTTAACTGCAAAGTATGGCTCCCTGATTTATGCCACGGAATTGTATCAAAAGTGTCTCCGTATAGGAATATGATTGTAGGTCTAAACAAGCTATCCGGCGAGTGTCTTTTAATGAAGATCAATCTACTGACTAAATATAGTTCCATAATAGGAAGAAGTATCTCACTAGCTGAGATGAAAGAGTTAGTGAATAAGAATTCTTCCAAGACGATGGATTTACCACAGGAAGTATCTCCACATTTATACGACAAGTACAAAATGTTTTTACTGTGGTATAACCCAAAGGAGCACAAAGCATTACACAAATGCTTCAAGAAGGCGATTAAGAAGATGTCCGTGCATGCATGCAATATCACATTAATTTCATTCAGTATAGGATTTGGTCTAAATAATATACAGAAACTAATACATAATCATAATAAATCAAGAGAGTCACTTGAAAATTTCGAAATGGATGTAATAAGTCTAGCAGAGAGTGTATCCTCTGAATTAAGTGAAGCCAATCCCAGTATAAAAAATGATTCATCAGACAAATTTAATAAAATACTCTTTAGAGGCCCACTGAATAAGCCTATTACAATAGACCACAACTCTAGTGAAGGATCCACAGAATCAGGCGATCTCTACGGCATTGGAGGAGACAGTGTATGGAAGAGGTTTTTGGGAGAAAACTATCTAAGCGAATGGCCCAAGTCTCCTACACCCACTCCAGAAGACAAAGGGGTTGATACTGTAGATACAGCAGGTGTATCCAAGGAGGACTCTAATAATCCACAAGGTACTTCTGGTGATGGTAGTTCTTGTATACTAAACCCCGGAAATACAACTGAAATAAAAGAAGATTCACCAAGTAAAGGGTTCTCCCCTGCAAGCACCAAGAAGAGTCTTAATCCACCCACCCCTCCCTCAGAAGAAGACCATTCTAAGCTTATCATGGAGAGAAACAAGCACTTTCAAGATGCAATCCATACGATTATTACAGACAATTATTTCACTTCATTCTCACTGCACATGATCATATGCAATGTCTGCTGTAAAGAGAGTGGAGAGGTAAACAAAGAATGTGAGTTTAAAGAAATCAAAGAAATCATCAAAGAAACCGTCACATTATCACATACACAGCTGCACCAGTTCCAGAAGTCCATGTACGACACAAATCCATCAGTAAATGTACTTTCATCGTCTAATTCATGGAATTATTTCGATAAGTTCAAGTCGTATACTAAGTGCATTAAGCCCATAATACTATCAAAGAAGAACCAATTAACCCGGTATACTTACAGGCGTACCATGAACAATTAACATCAATAAATAAGTATTATTTTTAGTATCATGTTTATAGTAAAACCTTTCATAATCCGATTAGTACGAGTACACTTTTATTATAGTATAAGAACAACACTTATTTGGTTATATTTGGTTATATACTGTGGTATACGCAGGGTGTATTTATAAAGCAAGTCGATATGGCCGAGTGGTTAAGGCGATTGATTAGAAATCAATTGGGCTTGCCCGCGCAGGTTCGAATCCTGCTGTCGACGTTCTTTTTAATATATTTGCATGTATATTTATCACAGGGGGAATAAATCACTTCTTTGTATATGTCAGTGTGGCCGAGTGGTTAAGGCGGTTGACTTGAAATCAGCTGGGCTTAGCCCGCGCAGGTTCGAATCCTGCCGCTGACGTTCTTTTTGGTTTTTATTTCATCACTGGAGTGAGCCCCTGCGCCGTACTATCTTTGTGTCGATATGGCCGAGTGGTTAAGGCGGTTGATTCGAAATCAATTGGGCATGCCCGCGCAGGTTCAAATCCTGCTGTCGACGTATTTTTACTTTATTAATGCTTTATACAATTACATCCACATAATATTCTATTATTTATTACACATTCTCTCTTAATTATTACTTATTGCGCATGGTTCTTTAATTATTACTTATTACTCATTGTTTCTTAAGTAATCCTTCCATTCTCTTAAGCCTTTCATAATATTCCTTATCTTCTCTTCTCTTTTTCCTGATGTAATCAGCTGATTCTGTTTTTGCTTTACTTCTCTCGCTCTTTATTCTTCTCTTGCTACTGCCCTTGCCCCCACGCACACTTCCTTCACTGGTTTTAAGTGCTGGTTCAAATTCTTTAAATTCTTTTATTTCTACTTCACTCTTTTTCTTTCTCCCTAGTTTAACTTTAAGGATCTTTTCTAAGTATTCCTTATCACTATCTAAAGTATCCCCATTTAATTGGGCCTTTAAGTCATTTAAGAACTCTCCAGATATAAATAGACTAAATCCTTTCCTTTTCTTATATACAGATATAATCCTACTTTTAACTGATTCTGTTATATCATTATACTTATTTCTTATGGACATAACCAGTAATCCGTACAATTTAGTGAATAATTTAGATTCATCTTCTGATGTATCGCATTCGATTGCTTTAAGTATTGCTTTACATCTGGCGTGGCTTATTCTCTCACTCATATAATAAAATTTACTAAAATTTTCATATATATACACTAGGACTTTTCACACATTGCACAATAAGTAATGACAGGTTGTATAGTATATAATACACATTGCACAATAAGTAATGAACAAATTAGCACAAGACGTATTACTTATTACTCATTGTATCACAAGTCATATTTATTACACATTATATAATAAGTCATATATCCTAAGTTGTTCATTACTTATTATCCAGTATATATTACTTATTACTCATTCTATCATAAGTCATATATCCTAAGTTATTCATTACTTATTATCCAGTATATATTATTTATTACACATTGTATCATAAGTCATATATCTTAAGTTGTATATTATTTATTACTCATTGTATCCTAAGTTATTCATTATCCATTACTTATTACTCATTGTATCATAAGTCATATATCCTAAGTTATTCATTGTCCATTATCTATTACTCATTATTTATTACTCATTATATCATAAGTTATCCATTACTCATTCTATAATATATTTTACTCATTGTATAATAAGTTTTATTTATTACTTATTGTGTTATAATTTCTGTCTTCCTTCTACTGTCGTTGCACTAATTATCTGTACACCCATTTTCAACCCATCAAACACTGTCACACACTTTTCTGCTATGCTTTCCGTTGGTAATTCAATATAAATGGTCCCTTTAAAGTCCTCCCTGTTAGCTTTGTCAGTTACCATGATTATGGCATCAAATTGAATATTTTTCCTTATAAGGAAATCTTTTATATCTGACCTAATTGTTTCAACAGGGACATTCGTTAATTTTACTGTTGTTGGTGTAAAATTGAACATTGGCGTGTAAATTGTTGGCTCTTCTGGTTTTTCTTGTTTTTTTTTATTTTTTCGGGGCAAATTGCTGGGAAGTGAACAGACTTTTTACATATTGTGCATAAAGTTTCTTCTTTTTTGTTTTTACTTTCTTCTTTGTAGTAAAATCTGTCGTTATTTAAGGGGAGTCTTTGTGCTCTTTCTTCTGTTTGTGATATTTTCATTTTCTGTCTTCTTTCAATTGCTGGCCAATTAGGAGCGTACTTGAATATTTCCATTTAAATTTTTTATGTACAGCACTTAATATACATTACGTAATAAATAATATACAGTGCACGGGATATAGTACACATAGTACAAATAATAATATATGGTATACAATGTATAATAAGTAATAGATATATTAAGGTATATTATATTAATAAAGCACACAGAGAGTACTAAAACTTATTACACAAATAATAATACTTATTACACAATGTACAGTACTTATTACACAATATAGTATATTTATTATATGACTTACTAACATTTATTACACAGTATAGTATATTTATTATACTCATTATTATTACTTATTACACAATGTACAGTACTTATTATACATTATTATTACTTATTACACAGTATGGTATATTTATTACTTATTATACATTGTGTATTATTTATTCAGTATAATCCTTTAGTATAGTAAATAGTCCAGGTGACTTCCCTATAGATACCTTATTACTTACCTTACACAAGGCATCTACATATATATAACAGAAATAAGGTTTAACCCATATATTAGACGTACTATAAGTATTACTTACATATATAACAGATGGTATATTTATAACCCTATTATAATTAGTCTGCATTATATCTGTATTAACCTTATACACACTAAGACTCTTAATCTTATCTAATTCATCTGGTGATAACCCGATATAACCCGATATCTTCATGTCATTATCCTCAGATATCCTGCACATCTCAATAGACTTATCATGTACACCAGGCACTTTCCAGTCACCCGGTAAGTTCCTTGCATCTTGTAAGTCAGTGTGAATATCCTCACTGGGCCCTGCATGTATAAAGCAGCACCTTTTACCGTATGTACACTCTCCTGTGGTAGTGTACGTCTTACACAACTCAGTTTTATATCTGGGATGCCTTTCAATATCACGGAGTTCATGGAGGGAGTGTGCAAATTGGCATTTATCACCGTATGTACAATAATTACTACTTTCAAAACTTTTACATATCTCAGTTTTATATAAGGATATTTTTTTCTTGGAAATTACCTTTTTAGGACGCTTTCTTTCCTTATATGGTAAATTTATTTCTTCATATTCATGAGTATTTACCTGAATATTTATTATCTCTTGTCGGTCCATTTAAAATTATTAGAATAATAATATTTAATGTATTTATTTAATTATAATAATAAATTAAATATGTTTAATGAAGGAGAGATAAAAACACTGACAGAAGTAGCAAAAATATTATTATATAATGACGGCGTATACAGAAACATAGACAAAGTATTATTTACACCGGATGAATTTAAAAGTAATCAAAGATTTATTACGCATTGTATAATAAATAATGACACGTATAGCAAATATTTAGGTAAGTATGCATTTATTAGGCAATTTCATATGCAAGAGGTCATATCGTGTGTATTTTCAGTACTTTCTATGGTATGTTCATTAAATTGTATTATATATACATTGTATATAAAGTATAAGTATATAAACAAGAGTAATAACGCAGTGTGTAATAAGTCATATAATAATAATAGTACAGGATATAATACGCATAGTAGAATAAGTAATAATTTATATAGTAATAATAGCACAGTGTGTAATAAGTCATACAATAGTACAGGATATAATACGCATAGTACAATAAGTATCACTAATAATACTATGTATAATATATTATACACAATACGTACTATTAATAATACATTAATTAATAAGTTATACCCATACAATACTAATAATAACACTATAGATAATAAGTTGTACACATACATTAATATATTATTAATATATTACATTATTAACACAATCACATGGTTATCCAGTGGATTATTTCATATTAGAGATATATATATTACACAATGTGTAGATTATTTTAGTGCCATACTAAGTATTTTTACATCTATAGCAATAAGTCTTTATAGATTATACTTAATTAATACACATTGTGTATTAAGTATTATATGGTTTATACATATACTGTATATGCTTAATAATTTTAATTTCTTGTATAATTCTATAATTTGTGGTGTATTTTACTGTTTAAATGTGATCCTGTGGTATATTTGGTATACATCTATTAAGGAATATTCTTACAGTAGAATATTAGTGCTAATTATATCTGGGATGTGTATTAGTGTCCTATTCCAAGTGATTGATTTTGGTCCTATTTATTTCTTATTAGACTCACACGCACTGTGGCATATTTTAGGGTTTATATTCAGTACATTCTTATACGTATTTATTATTATAGACTTATACTATATTAAAGATATACTGTACAATATATAATAAGTAATATATAATACACATAGTATAAATAATAATATGGCATAATACAACTTATTATACCATACATAATAAATACCACTTATTACACTATACACAATATATTATTACTTATTACACATACTACATTATATATTACACTATACATTATAATTAGTACTATTTATTAGACTATGCATTATAATTAGTACTTGTTACACAGTATACGTACTATACATTATTTATTACACAATGCATTATAAATACTATTTATTACACATACTATTATTACTTATTACACATACTATTATTATATATTATTACTTATTACACATACTATTATTACTTATTACACATACTATATTATTACTTATTACACTATGCATTATAAATACTATATATTACACATACTATTATTATTTATTACACATACTATTATTACTTATTATTTATTACACATACTATATTATTACTTATTACTTATTACACATACTATATTATTACTTATTATATATTACACATACTATATTATATATTATATATTATATATTATATATTATATTATAGACTAGTCTAGTACTTTTTATATATTAATTACTATATTTTAATATATTATTAGACCACTCCATTCCCATTTAGACCCATAATTTACATATAATAGACTAAAGACCTGATTCCTTTAAATAATAAATATAATCGTATTTAACTTTATTCGTCAGTATAAAGATATAAATAGGACAAAAGTAAAAGAAAACCAATGAGATACTTCCCTATAATTACTCTGATAAGCAAGACAATCTCTTGCTTAGCACAAGAACAAGGCAAAGTTAATGTAGTTACAATGGACTGTATACAGAACTTATCAGACCCATCATCAGTCTGTGAGAGAGTAGGTATGCAACCATTTATGCTCAGGGCACAGGACATGAACCTTGTACTGGCATCCATGCGATCAGCAGGTGTAACAAAAGCACACGTAGCCGGATGGAATGGTGAGAAGATCAACATGGTGATAGGCACAAGTGCAGGGGATGTAACCCCAATGGATTACAGTAACAAGACAAACAGTGTCTTATGCATATCCACAGGCACATCATGCCCACCCACACCAGCACCAGCACCAGCACCCACTCCAGCACCTGTCTGTCCTGCACCTGCACCCACTCCAGCACCTGTCTGTCCTGCACCTGCCCCTGTGTGTCCTGCACCTACCCCTGTGCCATCACCATCTGAGTGCTGTAAATCACCAAATGTTGAGATTAAGGATAACCGTGGTTGTGCAATTGCATGCTGTAAACCATCCAAGTGTGAAGTGAAGAAGCGAGTGTCCCCATGCGACTCTCCCTGCGTTAAGAATTATCCACATAAGAAAGTGTTCATTATTGATGAGCTAACCCTGTTCTGTGGTCCATTTATAAGGGTAATTGAGACCAAGTGCAAGCCATTCAGTCGTGATACTATATGGACATTCTCTAAGATGTTCCCAATTAGTTCCAGCTTATTCGGTATACCAACTATACTTAAACAGCCTGTCGTGTTACATAAGGCACTTACTGAGGCCCGTAGTAAATTCAGTGTGTGCGGGTGTGTGTGTCTATTCATTGACCACTTCAATAACATATACGTATCTGTGGGTGAGGAGTACTACTTAGTCACTCCCACTACGCCGTGCAGTCCCTTCCCATGGGGACCAATGCCACGGCGGCCATTCCCTGGGTATCCCATGTTCCCAGTGATGCCATGTGGTCCAATTGGGTGTCCACCCATGCCACAGTACCGGGACTGTTCACCGTGTGCTCTTCCTGTACGTGCTGGTCAGGAGAACTCTTGTGAGAAACCTTCTATGTTTACGTTCTGCAAGGTATCGTGTGAGTATATGTTCCAAGTGAGAAGGAGAGGGTTATATGCTGTTCTTTTCTCTAGAAACCTTGGTCTATACTAGATCAGCACATTTGTAATAAAGTGAATAGTCTTTTAAATTTTTAAAAATTGCAAAATATTTATAAAATATCCATATAAGGAAATATACGTTAGATTTAATTAAGATAAAAAAATATAAAAAAAACAATCAGTCCCACTAGTAACGCACAAGCCCACCATAACACACAACACACAACTTATCACTACTTATTACTCATTGTACAATATATAATATATAACTTATTAGACAGTGTATAATATATAATATATAACTTATCACACATGGTATAATATATAATACACAACTTATTACTCATTGTACATTATTTATTACACAGTGTACATTACTTATTAGACACTGCACACTATATAATATTACTTATCACATACTACACGCCATAATACACAACTTATTACTCATTGTATCATATATTTATCACTTATTACACACAGTACACTATATATAATATTACTTATTAGACACAACTTATCACACACTGCATACTATATAATATCACTTATCACTAATTGTATAATATATAATATTACTTATCACACATTGTACACTATCTATTATTTATTACACATACTATATTATATATCTATCACTTATTACATATTATATATTATATATCTATCACTTATTACATATTATCTATTATTTATTATACATTGTGTACTATATATTATTATTTTTACTACAATGTTTATTTATTTTAGGAATTGTTTTATATTTATATTCATTCGTTTGTAAATACATGACAGACAGAATTATTGTAGTAAGCAACAGATTACCACTGAAAGTATCTAAAAATGACTCAGAATATATCTATACAAAGACATCAGGCGGATTAGTCACAGGACTATCAGGTGCACAAGACTCTTTAAATTTCACATGGATTGGTTCATTAGAAGGCGTACCTGATGAAGACCAATTAAAAGTAAAAAATGACTGTATAAGTAAGTATAAGTATAACCCGATATTTATTAAAGATGATTTATACGACAAGTACTACAATAACTTATGTAATGGCGTACTATGGCCATTATTACACTCATTCAATGACTTAACCCAATTTTCAATAGAGGACTACATAGCGTATAAACAAGTAAATGTACAATTTGCTAATGAAGTACTAAGTATACTACAGGATGGAGATATAATTTGGGTACATGACTACCATTTAATGATCCTCCCAGAATTAATCAGGCAGGGCACGGATAAGTCCATAAAAATAGGATACTTTTTACACATCCCATTCCCGAGTTACGACATCCTTAAAGGATTCCCGATTTTATATCCATTAATTAATGGCGTACTTGGATCGGACTTAGTCGCATTTCATACGTTCGAGTACTTATCGAACTTCAAGAACTCCTCGGAAATTTGCGAGTCCGAAAATATTTCGAAAATGACCGTTATAAAAAATACTCGGTCGATAAAATTAGAAGCACTCCCGATCGGGATAAGTCCGGAATTGTTCAAGAATGAGTCCTTAAAGGAGGAAACCATCAAACGAGCACAGGAAATAAAAAAACAATTAGGAAATAAAAAGATCGTGCTTGGGATTGACAGGGTCGATTACATAAAGGGGATTCCCCACAGGATAAAAGCATTCAATAAATTACTGCAGGATAATAAGGACGTATCAGAAGGGGTCGTGTTCTGTCAAGTGGGTGTGCCCAGTCGGACAGATGTAAAGGTGTACGCTGCACTGTCGAGTGTTTTATGTAAGCTCAGTGGATCGGTTAATTCGACCGGGTCGATTGAGGACACTTCTGTGTACTTTATAAACAATTCGGTCACATTCAGTGAGTTATGTGCATTATACAGTGTATCTGATGTGTGTGTGGTGTCCTCATTAAGGGACGGCATGAACTTAGTGGCACTTGAATTTATTGCGTGCACTGGCACTGGCGTATTAATAATGAGCGAGTATGCTGGTGCAGCTGGTATGCTAACAGAGTCTGTATATTCCAATCCATGGGACATAAAGGAGTTATCCCGTATGTATAAGGTATCACTAGGGATGAGCGACCGGGAGAGGAGGGAGAAGAGGGAAGGGATGCAGAAAGTTGTATTTAAATTTACTGCTGAGCACTGGGCGAACAGGAACATATCTTTATTAAGGGATATGTAGTAGATTATATACAGTGTATAATAAATACGGGTACTTATTACACAGTGTATATTTAATAATAATACTTAATATACAGTGTATTAATAATAATAATAACGATAATGTATTAATAATAATACTTAGTATACAGTGTATATTTAATAATAATACTTAGTATACAGTGTATTAATAATAATAACGATAATGTATTAATAATACTATATTATAACAGAACATACAGTGTAATAATAATAATATACAGTATATTGTATACTATATTATAATACTTATTACACAGTGTATTATTAATACTACGTATAATATATTCTATGGTAATACTTATTATACAGTGTATTATTAATAATACTTTTTATTATACAATATATAATAAATAATAATACTTTATATACAGTGTTTTATTTATTATGCAGTTTATTTTATTTTCAATGAAGGGAGTATTTATTGCAGTATTACTAATAAGTGCCATTAATGGGTTTATAGAGCAGTATAAGCCAAACTCACCAATAATCGTCATAAAAGAACTTAAAAAATCAACCGTAACACTCTCAGACGCAAAAGTCTACTTAAGAAAGGACGAGTTCAGTAAATGGATGGAGCCAAAGGACTTCTACAGTATGTCACATGATTACAGTTCAAGTATCTCAGATGACTACCACAGAGACATAAAAGTAGAAATGGCCGTATTTGAATCCCCATCAAGAGAGTGGAAAGCACTGACTAAAGTGGGTGTAGATGTATATACGTCTAAGAATACACAGCAAGGGTCAAAAGTGAATTTCTTATGGACATCAGCCCATGAGAACTATCACATGTTCTTATTTAGGGTGTTCATAGACCCAAACCCGAATGTAGAGGTGGGGATAGAAGTGGTCATATATGAGGGCAGACCAGAGGATCCCAGTATATATTCGCATACTGATTCTCAGATAAGGAATAAAGAGAAGAGGATCGCTGAGTGTATAAATGTATCTAAGGACATATTAGACCTACAGGAACTGGACCGGATTGATGAGCAGTCGTATAAGCAATTAACCAACGGGATATTTAAGATAATATTACTTGCTGTATTTTTAAAGATAGGAGTATTTATTAGTTCATTCCTTGTTATTAACAGAAAAATACAAAATTTTTATGTTGATAAAAAAATAATTGTGAAAAATTAAATAAAAATTTTATCAAAAAATATAATAGTATATGTGTATAAAGTAACAGAACATGTTATTGTATGTGTAATAAGTTATGGTATATGTGTAATATGTGTAGTATAATAATAAGCTATGTGTAATAAGTTATGGTATACGTGTAATAAGTAATAATAAGTAACAAAATATGTTATTATATGTGTAATAAGTAATAGAATATGTGCAATAATTTGTAATAGATTATAGTATAATTTATAATCCATTGTGTAATGAGTAATAATATATTATAAGCTATGTGTAATAAGTTATGGTATACGTGTAATATATTATAAGCTATGTGTAATAAGTTATACTAAGTTGTAATACATTGTGTAATAGGTTATAAGCTATGTGTAATAAGTTATACTAAGTAACAGAATATGTAATATATTGTGTAATAAGTAATAGAATATATGTGATAAGTAATAATAGGCTATAGAATATGTAATACAATATGTAATAAGTTATAATAAGTAATAGAATATATGTAATAAGTAATAATACATTGTGTAATAAGTTATAAGACTTTTTAATGATTGTTCTATTTATTTTAGAATAATAACGTACTACGCCGCTGGTTCAAATAATAAGTTTAATCCAGATGACTCACACATTTTAACTGCTTTACTCTGTATTTCACTTAAATTCCCCTCATCACTCGATGAAGCATGCTTTATCTTAATAAACCCTTTAAATTGGCCTGATTTATCGACACAATCAAGGACAGGTGAGAACATAAAGCAGTCAGAATAGTTTAAAAATAATGACGACCTGTTTATGTCTAATACACACGCACTGACATACTCATTTATACACACTTTAAACACTCTTTGAATGGCCTTGCCTGGCGTATATATATACTCAGACAATTTAACAGAAGAAAGCCATGCACTCTCTATCGTGCCTGTAATAGACAGTTTACACCGTGACTCAATCCCAAGTTCTCGTATTTTAGTGATCTTCGGGTTAAACACGTCCCCATCAATTGATAGACTCAATGAACCACCCACTACGCATATACTATCAATAGAAAGAGTCTTTGAAAGTACATGACTGGATATGTCACTAATTGCCCCTTCATCAATCAGGACAATATTCCTAACGTATAAAAATGGACATTTTGTGTACATGTCTAAATTGGATAATTGATTCGTTTTATAAATATGCGTAGTTGCTAACCTATAAAAATCACAGGAGAATAACGATTCAATCACCTCCTCAGTACAAGATTCAACATAAACCCTATAAATAGAAAATATTTCAACACTATTCGATCCCAACTTGTCTGAACACTCATACGTAAACTTACACAGTGTAAGTGAGTACAATTCATCCGATAATTTGCCTATAAATTCATCAAGAGACTCCTCTAAGAAGTCAGAATAATTAACATTATTAAACCCTAATTGAACAGGTTTCATCTCCACTAATTTCTGTGCTATTCCTGATGTAATTGACATATTTGATAAGACCAGAATATGCTTCATGCCCACGGACTCGTTAATTTCCTTAATCCCTGTAAGAATATTTTCAATTTTTTTTTGAGTGCTCGTTTTCAGAAATATTCATTATTTCAAACCCCATTAAATTTTTAAATAGTGACCAGTTATACTGTACGGATAAGTCCCCTTCTTCATATACAGAAGTATCAATTGTTAATGAAGTAGTCCTTATTATGCACTGAGTGAATAATTCATCAGATAGTTCATTTGGGGGTGTTCTGAATATGTGTGAATTATGCTTAATAAGGAACTGGGCCAGTCCTTTATTATCACTTACAGTTACACCCACTGGATGACTTATTTCTTGAGTGATTATTTCTTCTATTTCAATGGGGAGTGACCATATGTGAATATTTGATTTTGCCATGCACTGCATATTATTGACTAAATTCAATTCTGCGAGTACGTCAGCTGGTGTTATATCAGCAGGAGATCCTTCTGGTGCATCTATTGCTGGTGTACTTTCACTGGAAGATACTCTATCATCATCATATGCTGATACTAGTTCATCTGACTTAATAGAGTCATCATATCCTGGTGGTAGCAACTGACCTGTTAGTGGCACAGTAGTTATTATTCGCTTAGTATACTTATCTGAGTCATCTGGATTAGTTGAGTTATCTGCTGTTGGTGGCTTAGCTGCTGTTATTGACTGGGCTGGCTTAGTAGAGCCATATGCTGGTGTTGCTGGCTTAGCTGGGTCATCTGCTTCTGCTGCTGGCTTAGCTGGGTCATCTGAGTCATCTGGATTAGCTGGGCCATCTGCTGTTGCTGCTGGCTTAGCTGGGTCATCTGAGTCATCTGGTTCAGCTGGATTGGCAGACTCATCTTGTTTAGTAGAGTCATCTTCTGCTGTTACTAGTTTGTTAGAGTCATCTGACTTAGTAGACTGATCATCTTTATCAGTTGAGTCATCTTCTGCTGGCTTAGTAGAACTATCTGCGTCATCTAACTTAGTAGAGTCATCTGCGTCATCTAACTTAGTAGAGTCATCTGCTGGTGTTACAAGCTTAGCTGGGTCATCTAAGTCATCTGCTGGCTTAGTAGCGTTATCATCATCTGCTGTTGCTGGTGGCTTGGCTGGTTTAGCAGAGTCATCTTTATCAGTTGAGTTATCTGCTGCTGCTGGTTCAGTTGATTTACTTGAACCATCTTGTCCAGACAGATTTGACTCTTCCATCTTAGTTGGTGTTGATAGGTCATCTTGTTTATCTGACTCAGTGGCTGCTGGTGTTGATTCAGTAGACTCATCTGCTGGTTTAACTGGTTCGGCTAGTTCATCTGATTTAGTAGACTCATCATCTGATTTAGTTGGCCCATTCTGTCCAGTTAGTGCTTGTGCAGTGGGTTTATCTGTCTCAGTAGACTCATCTGCTGGTTTAGTCTGAGCTGTCTCAGTAGACTCATCTGCTGGTTTAACTGGTTCAGTTGGTGTTTGTCCAGTAGGCTTAGTTGACTCATCGTCTTGTCCAATTGGCTTTGACTTGCTGTCTGACTGGCCATCTGCTGATGTTTGTTCAGTGGGCTTATCTTGTTCAGTGGGCTTAGTAGACCCATCCTGTCCAGTATGATTTGACTCACCATCTGCTAATGTTTGTTCAGTGGGCTTATCTGACTCGGCTAGTTTAGTTGGCTCATCATCTGACTCGGCTGGTTTATCCTGTCCAGTATGATTTGACTCAGCATCTGCTGATGTTTGTTCACTAGACCCATCCTGTCCAATTGGCTCTGACTCGCCATCTGCTGGTGGCTGCTCAGATGTCTTAGTTGACTCATCTGCTGGTGTTTGTCCAATTGGCTCTGACTCGCCATCTGCTGGTGTTTGTCCAATTGGCTCTGACTCGCCATCTGCTGGTGGCTGCTTAGATGTCTTAGTTGACTCATCTGCTGGTGTTTGTCCAATTGGCTTTAACTCGCCATCTGCTGGTGTTTGTCCAGTGGATGTGTCTGACGTATCTTGTCCAATTGGCTTTAACTCGCCATCTGCTGGTGTTTGTCCAGTGGATGTGTCTGACGTATCTTGTCC
>NW_013524650.1:225266-240666 GCF_000250985.1 Nematocida parisii ERTm1 | reverse complement strand
AGTTGGTTCAGCAGATCCATTTTCTAATGCATTTGGTTTCTTCTTATCTGCATCTTCATTATCTTCTGATGCACTGCCCATTAGTTCTGACATATTCTCATTATCTCCTGATCCACTGCCTATTAATTCTTGCATACTATCATCATTATCTTCTGATCCACTGGGCATTGATTCTTGCATACTATCATCAGTATCTTCTGATCCACTGGGCATGTTAAGTAAATCCTTTATCAAATTAACTTCTGTCTTCTTAACTTCTAATTCATGCTTTAGTTCATCCTTTGGCTTGTTCTCTAATTCTTCCACTTTATTATGGTCTAGCCCACTGTACTTCAGTTTTAATTCTTTATCATCCATTGCGTATACACGCCCTGTCACTATAAAGCACATGCAAATAGCAGTAAACCATAATTTTATGGATAATCGTGTACCTCTTATATTCATGACTTATAATTACACTTCTTCATTTATAGATTATATCTAAAGCACCAATGATCTGCCTAACCAATCATCAGAATAATTCTTAAAATCTGTTGGTTATTCATTCTATTAATTTTATTCATTTAATTTCAAATACGCGGTGTCTTCTTGTAGGGGCAGTCTCCTTGTCATTCGGTGCCTTCGAAGAGTCCTTTTTAATTGCTGTGGGTAATTTTATCTCAATTTTTGAAATTGGGGTGGGCTTTGTGGCTGCCCCGGGTTTGTTACTCCACCCGGAAATTGTGTGTGCTGAGGACCAAGACACTTTCAGTGCAGGTTTCTGCTTGGGTGGGTTTAAGTCCTTCTTATGGGCTGTTGTATACGCACATTCAAGTGGATTCTTCTGTGGGTTGATTGTGTACCCACTTGGTGATTCTTCTTTTTTCTGTTCCTGTGGTGACCCGGCACTCTTCTGTGGCTGGTTCTTGGCGTGTGGTGATTTCTGTGGGGTTGGTGCAAATTCAATTGATCTTCTGATCTTCGGGAAGTTCACTTTAATGTCTTCTGTCCTGTCTGGCATTAAGTATGTTGAAACCCTTTCAATGAACTCGATTGTTTTCGTATCACCAAGGATGGCTCTTATTTGACCAACAAACTCGTCCAGTCCTATTTCCACTCTGTCGTATTTCTCTGTTAATAGCACTACGTCCCTTGGTGATGTATACGACCGACTGATCATATTTGTATACTTTTCTTTCATGTTCCTTTTCTTTAATAACTCTTCTCTGTTCAAGTGCTTTGGTACTTCTGGAGTATTCCTGTCCTGGGGTGCACTCTCTGCACTGGACTCATTTCCGGGTTCATTCGGGTTTCTTCCTTTTTTGTATACGTCTTCTTTTACGGCTGTCTTCTTATGCGCGTGCACTGAGGAGAGTATCGGAATTCTGATTCGTTCTTTTTTGACGGGGTGTGTGCTGACTTTATGCGCTGCCAACTCAATTTCATCAATAAATGCATAGCACCTGGCATCTAAACACATTTTCTCATCGCATGTATAGTGTGCTTTCTTAAAGTGTCCTTCTAATTCCTTATAGTTCTTGTAGTACTCGTTCTTCTTGCCAAGTCTCTCACACAAATAGCATAATTCATGGGCCTTTCTGCAGTGCTTCATTAAGATCTCTGGTGTATAAAACCGCTCCCTACAGAACCCACAGCTAGGATGGCCATTTCCTATGGTCTTCTCTGTCCTGTGCGTATTTAATTCTGCTAAACTGTACACGATATACTCAGACGGAAATTCACATCTGTACTGTACGCACAGTTCACATAAGTACCTTTTATGCTTGGCTGTATAATGAGCCATTAGTGTTTCACTGTCATAGAACTCTGTCTTACACAATTTACAGGACCGAGTAAGCAATCCTTCAATCTCTTCAATCTCCTCGGGTTTGCACACAATAGAATTAGCCCAGATATAAGACTCTTCCGTATTAATGAATCTCTCCCCGGGACTCCTCACCATGCGAAACAGTAATTCTTCATCAGCCACCTCTCTAAGACAGATTGGACACCCTGACTTATTACTTATAAATTTATACCGTAACCCACACTTTAAACAGCACCTGTGCCCACACTCAGTGACTACCCCTGTGGTATACGTATCATAGCAAATTATGCACTCTTCCTTCATAAATATATTATGTGCAAATTTTTATTCGCATACAGAATAAATAATAAACACCTCCCCACCATAACCCGAATTCCTTGGTTTACTACGTATATCCCGTATACACCCGTACTAATAAACTACTTTACACACTTACACTAAACCACGTTATAAATAACCCGAATATAACCCGAATATTCCATAAATATTTTTATGCGTACATGCGTACACACCCGATATAACCCGAATATATCACACATGCCACTTAATTACCCGTTATATTTATGTACTTCATCTTATCCCTGGTTATATCTCACATAAATATTTTTGTTTTAATAAACACGCATGGCTGACTTACACAAGCACACGCACGTGGCAGTAGACGCACTGCAAAATGAATCGTACATAATACCAGCCGATCCTGATAAATTAGACGAGATTAAAGAGGTCATAACTCAAATATTTCCTGTTGTATATAATCATGATTTCTACGGCAAGTTATTCTCTAGGAACACGTTCCTCCAAATCCTGTGCACCTCCGGGACAGATGCAATTATTGGTCTTGTGGCACTTAGGCTGTCAACGGCACAGACTGTAGATTTAACTGGGTCACCGCACAGTGCAGTGCCAGCGTGTGAGTGCTTCGGCATTAATAAGTTTGAAAATGACAAGTTCATGTACATTATTCTACTGGGAGTCCTTGAGAAGTATCAAGGACTGGGTCATGGGAAGAGTCTCATTAAAGAAATCATTTCTATTTCTGTGGCGTACGGTATTTCTCATATTTTTCTTCATGTACAGACGTCTAACCTCCGTGCGATTGAATTTTATTACAAGTCCGGGTTTAAGCTGGTGAAGCTTATCACTAATTATTACACAAATGTATATCCTAAAGATGCCTTTTTATTACGGAAGTGTCTGTTAAAATAGATAATAAACCACTTGGTCATTTTGAGAGTGATTCTTCAATTTTATCCAACCGTTTTTTCATTAGGAAGACTTCTTTTAGTACTTCTGACTGTATTCTATGCACTGACTCCTTGAATATTTCGAATTCTTTGTATAAATTATCGGTGTACTGTGGGTTTCTGAGTATGTCCTGGTTAGTACTCTTCTGTGCACTGGTTACTGTATTATTAGTCTGTGCACTGGTTACTGCAGTACTCTTAGCACTGGTTACTGTATGTGTATATTCTGGGGTTAGTCTATTCTGGCTGGAACTGTTGGTGTCTTTTATGTATTTCAGGTATACTTGATGGGTTGCTCTTAAAATCCGTTATATTCCCAGATATCTGTAGATTTAACGGTTTTTTTTCAGGGTCATTCTGTATGCTCGTTGTAATAATAGAGATATAAGAATAATCACTGCGTCCCTCCATACAACTCCTGTATATTGTCCTAATACTACTATTATACGGTGAGTATACAGTTATTTTACTTGTGGATATAAATGCGATTGATTTCCCATTTATGGAGACAGCCCTCGTATAATCATCCACTGGGAATGAGTGCCTTTTTAGTACTCTGTTGTTCAAATAGTCCACATCTAATAATTCACCAGCCACTGTCAGTATGAATAACACAGTCGATTCAGGATGCCAAAACCCGAATCGCATTAATACGTGCCCCGAAATACTTCATACTCCTGATTATTTCCATCTTATGACTATCAAATACGTACACATTCCCTTTCATACAACTCACCACTAAATGTATCTTGTCCTTTAATTTAACCACTTCCCCTGTTTTATGGTCTAAACTCACTTTTAGCCTTAATTTAGTATAAATATTCGTGTTTACCTCTAATTTATGAATAACCTTGTCAGAAATTATTAATAACGTACTTTCACATAATAAAATTTTTGATATTCCTATATTTTCATTATTATCTATTAAAACTTTTTTATCTCCTGTGGTTATGTCTATTTTTATAACGGTCTTTCCTAATATGTAAAATATAACAGTACCAAATATAGCATAAGACTCAACCTGACTAATAATTGTATCTTCTCTGCCCTTTACGTACCTCACTAAGCAAAGGCTTTCTTCTTCTGTGTACCCAATGAATGCCCCTCTTTTAAATAAGTGCTCATTCACTGCGAATGATTTAT
This sequence comes from Nematocida parisii ERTm1, assembly GCF_000250985.1. NCBI lineage: Eukaryota > Fungi > Microsporidia > Nematocida > Nematocida parisii. The sequence goes on along the minus strand of NW_013524650.1, from coordinate 236,469 downwards.
ACTTCTTATGGAGCACCCATTTATTCTGTGAGTATCCTTTACATATTAATACTGCTCCATTAAGTACTTCCATAATTGTATTTGTATCTTGTCCTTGTCCTTCATTATTCCTGTGCGTGTTCTCTTCTTTAACCCGGAATTCCATTTCCTGTGAAAATTCAAATAAACAATTTATTATATAAATCATAATAATACAATCTTATTATATTAATCATTATTTATTACGCATACAACTGAAAATAATATATTAATTAGTGTGTAATGTATAATAAATATACAAAACTTATTACACAATGCGTACTAATTAATAATTACAGGCATAAACATAAAAAGTAAAAAACTTTTAAGCAATTACGCAGTATGTCTTATACAAATAATGGCATAACTGAGAAAGTAGGAATAATCAATGGGATTGAGTGTATAGCAGAGAATATCTATCTGTATAAGATATTTATAGGGGATGCATCAAGTCCCATCCCTTTTTATACAGTACGGCTGGGCATACTTGGTCAGTCACTTACACGGCCGTATTCCCCTGTTAATTTTAGTGGTGGTGTAATTGAGTGCATAATTAAGATATACGAAGAGGCCGGGGACAGGGAGATGTTCACACCACAATTAAGCAAATTAAAGGAGGGCAGTGAGATACGGGTTATATGGTACATACACAAATATTCAATATATAGTACACATAGTATAACAAGTACTAATAATAATAGTATATGTAATAAGTTATGTAATAATGATAGTACAGGATATAGTACTAATAGTATAACAAGTACTAATTATACTACAGTATGTAATAAGTTATACGACAGTACAGAATATAATACCGTATGTATGATAAGTGCTGGTACGGGGATTACTCCGATGTTACAATTACTTAATCATAATAACCCGACTAACCCTAATTTTATTTTTATATATGTTTATAACAGTAAGTCACAGAAGGTCCCTTTAATTAATCATGGTAATATAACGTATTATGATATAATTAGTCATAATATACAGCACACAGATATAATTAGTAATATACAAGATATAATTAGACTAATTATTAATAAGCCTGTTGTATATTTAGTGTGTGGACCAGATTCATTTGTACATTCAGTGGGCGGAGACAGGAAAGGGGCGTATGGAGGCATTCTTAAAGAAATGGGCGTATTAGAGAAAGACTGTTATAAATTATAATAGAATATAATACACATAGAGTAATAAATAGAATATAATACACATAGTATACTAATTAATAATATATCTGTTATCATAATAAGTACATAATATATTACACATAGTATACTAATTAATAGAATATAATACACACAGAGTAATAAATAGAATATAATACACATAGTATACTAATTAATAGAATAAATATGTATAAATTAAGTATATAATATATTACACATAGTATACTAATTATTATATACTGCACTATTACTTAATAGTCTTCTGATATATAATGAAATTATTTTTTATTTTTAATGAGTATTCTACAGGACAGTGAATTAGATGAGTACGTCATACAAGAAGAGAACAGGCAAAGAACCTCCATCACACTAATTGCAAGTGAGAATTACGTATTCCCAGGAGTATACAAGTACTCAGGATCACTCCTAACCAATAAATACTCAGAGGGTAAAGTAGGTGCAAGATACTACGGTGGTACTAAATATATAGACATAATAGAAAGCCAGTGTAAGGACCGTATACTGGCCCTATTTGAATTAGACCCATCCGTATGGGGAGTGTGCGTACAGTCCTACTCAGGAAGTATCGCTAATTTATCAGCATACTCAGCCATGGTCACACCAGGCGGTAAGATCATGGGAATGAACCTGCCAGCAGGTGGCCATTTAACACACGGATTCCAAACTAAAACAAGAAAAGTGTCCGGTACAAGCGTATACTTCTCATCCCACCCGTATGAAGTGGATGCTAATGGATATTTAGACTATAATCATATACGTACACGGTTTAATGAAGTATCCCCAGAAGTACTTATATGCGGGTACAGTGCACACTCACAAGATATAAATTATGCACTGCTCAGAGGGATAGTCACAGACAAGGCATTCTTATACGCAGACATCTCTCATATATCAGCACTAATTGCATCTAAGCTAATGAATAACCCATTTATACACTGTGATGTAGTTATGACTACTACGCATAAGGGGTTAAGGGGACCACGTGGTGCCATTATTATGTACAGGAAGTGTGTTACAGTTAATGGGACCACTCATGATTTAGATAATAAAATGAACCTGGCCGTATTTCCGTTAATACAGGGTGGTCCGCATAACCATACGATTGCAGGCATATCCCACAGTATGTATATGGCTAAACAGCCTGAATTTATAACGTACTGTAAGCAGGTGGTGAGTAATGCCCGTATAATGTGTGACTACTTTAAGCAGCGTAATTACAGCGTAGTGACTGATTCTACTGTTAACCATATGGTAATAATAGACTTACACAGTAAGGGCGTGAGTGGCCAGGAGGTTGAGTCATTCTGTGACTATTTAGGCATAAATATAAACAAGAACAGTGTACCCCGTGATAAATCGTGTTTATTTAAGCCGTCTGGTATACGGCTGGGTGTGTACGCGATTACCACACGGGGGTTTAAAGAGGGTGATACGTATTTAGTGTGTGATATGGTGCACACTGCAATTATGCTGTTACAGGACACGGTCAGTGCACGGAGTAAGCATAAGTCAGTTAAGGACTGGATTATATCCGAGGATATTTTAAATCAGGAGGGCATAAAAAATATTATACAAAATATTTTCAATTTAACGAAGAAGTATCCGGTACCTGAATAAAATTTTATTAATAAAAATAAACACAACTTATTACACAGTGAACACAACTTATTACACAATGAATATCAACTTATTACACAATGAATATAACTTATTACACATTGTACATAACTTATTACATAATACATCACTATTAATATAACTTATTGCACAATACATCATAATACACCATATAATACACTATAACTTATTACACAATATATCAATATTAATACTATACACCATAACTTATTACATAATGAACACAACTTATTACACTATATCATAACTTATTACACAGTTGATTTTCCCCTTCTCCTTGTAAGTGTAAACTTCTATTTATTATTAACGTACTCACAAGGGAGTAACACCACCGCTCTGCCACGTAGCCAAAATAAAGAAGAAAGTCAATGAAGAGGTCTCTTTATTGTATTAAGAAACAGTCTAAGCCAGCATAGACACGGAGTATTAATAATACGACTGAGTTAGGCCTAGTACTGAAGTTACCCATCAATGCTTCCCATAATCACCCCTAAATTAGGGGATGTACTCCAGTTAAACAATCATATGTTGATATATTAACTCAGAGATACCAACACACATTGCCTAGGCAGTATCACTGTACAAGATAGTACACTGACAGAATGCCCTCATGGCCCATGTCTGTGTGGTGGTGTCATCATATATTAATATGATATATTATACTATAATAGTACTTATATTACTAGCAGTATATCCAGTAGAGTACTCACTTAGAATTAATTATATACACCAATAAAATATTTATTAATTAAAGTCTGTTAATGATTAACGTAATATTTAAATAAGAACTTTATAAATAATTTATATTTTTCCGTTTTTACTGTATAAATATAAAGAATATTATTAAAATTTATATGACATATAATATTGATGCGGATGAATTAAGAAAACAAGTAGAGAATAAATTCAGTAAGCAAAGAATAATGGAAAAGGATAAAGATATAAACACATTATACGACATAGTAACAGAAGTTAACAAAAAAAAAAGAATATTCATAGATTCACCAGAACCATTAGAAAGGCTAGCATATAATATACTGTATATGAAAATATATAATAGAATTATTTCTAATGATATTGAATATAATGAAGATACTATAACAGATAAAATAATAGAATCTATAAAACAGACAGATATAGTTATAGATATAATTAAAGAAGCAGCAGACGAATTAGACAGTGAAGATAAAAAAGCAGCATTTTATAGACTAATGGGAAATAATCATGCCATTATGGCGAATACTTATATATTAAGAAAGAAATTCTTTGATTCTTCTATTAAGATATTATGTAAGAGCATGAATATACAAGAACTAGATGATAAAATGACTTCAGAAGATGCAATGATTAAACTATGCAAGTTAACACAATCTAAAAAATATTCTAGATTACAGAGAGCATTAGATATACTAATGAAACATGGTGATAATTTAACTATAGTTGATGAGGATGATAACGAGACAAAACAATCAAATGCAAGTAGTTTAGGGTTAAGTAAAGATGATATTAAATCATTGCAATTACTTACAAGGATAGATAAGTGGAGTGCTAAAGAATTTTCTATATTTTTAAACGATTCAATATATGATTCAATCCGTGATAATATTAAACAAGATAATGCAAGGTATTTATTTCATACAATTCGTGGATTATACTACGGAGTATATTATGATACCTCTATATATTACGATGAAATAGACACTGAAACTAAAGAAGATAGTATAAATTGCCTTAAAAGACACTTAAATAACTTATTAAATATTAATGAAAGAGTATGTAATATTCAGAATAGATTTTTTAAACCTCGTATATTTGTTGATATAACCCGAAATGGACTTACTGCTAATAAGTTTAAGAATAACGTAGTTAAGAAGTATTTAACTTCAATAGAACTAAATATTTCAATTATTAATGGGACAACTGCTTTAAGTATTAATGAGACAGTTGTTCCAGTTACTACGCATAAATTTAAAAAAGTATTAATTATTTTTATAATAATATTTATAATAATATTTATAATTATTATGAGTATATTTGGAATATTCCCTACTGAAACAAAAGAAATTATGAATAATTTATTATTTTAATAATACTGTTAGTTTGGGATAGTTAGATCCAGATGAGCAATGGTTAAGTATGATATTAATATATGAACATCCATCATTGGTGGCAGTGGTTATATTGATATCATAAGTAATTGGAGTTAAAACTATTTAAGAGTTTTGGGTTTTCAATAAAGAACAAGTTTTCGTATGTCTAAGTCTTTAAGGAATAAACAGATATTATTATAACTTATTACACAATGAACATAACTTATTACACAATGAACACAACTTATTACATAATACATCACTATTAATATAACTTATTACACATAGGATATAACTTATTACATAATGTATCATTATTAATACAGTATACTATAACTTATTACATAACATATCACTATTAATATATTACTAGTTGTTTTCTTAGGAAAAGGCATTCTTAAACTTTGACTTTTATTGAATTTGTATACGTATTTATAGACCGTAAAATCAATTTAATTTATGTTGACTTGTTGTGTCAACAATAATTTCTGATCTAATCTGTATTGTCGTGTTTATGTAAACATTACAATAACTCATGTCATGCTAACAAATGCTATTCTTAGCATACAACATCACTATTAATACTATACACCATAACTTATTACATAATATATCATTATTAATACAGTATACTATAACTTATCACACATAGAATATTATATTTTTATTTGTGGTAATAACCCGATTTAACCCGGTTTTACAATCTTTCCTGTACTTTCTTTGAAATAATCCTTAAGTCCGAACATACTTTCGCTGGCTGTGATCCCATAATTAATTTACTTACAGCCGTCCTTACTAATGATATATTCTCTGCTGTGCCTAATACCCTTATGTTCTTGTCCTCTATTACTATCCGTGTACTTGTGATTAACTCTAAATTATTCTTAACCTTCCCTTTTGAACCAGCGATCCTCCCGATCGCTCTTCCTATGTGATGGTGTCGGAGTATCCTTACATCCTCTAATGAGAAGCAGTTAACGTACAGGGAGTCATCCCTTAGTATAGATAAGGCATCTTCTGGTGAGAATCCCAGGGTTATCGCATTAATGAACTCTTCTGCTCTTTGAATGGCGACTGGACTGAGTGTCTCTTTACACGTCCTTATGTCTATGCACTGTGTAGACAGGTTCATCCTTATTTCTAATTTACACTGCATAACAATTGGTGTGTATATTTTCATCCACATCTCCTTTACTGCTTTCATTTTCCTGGATGGTACGCGGATACTTCTCATCTCGTATGAAATACTCTTCTCTTCTTTTTTTGTCATAAAATTTTACATTCCGTTATTTCATAAATATATAGTAGTAAATATATAATAAGTAATATAATATAATAGAAGTAGAGTAATAAATAATAGAAGTAGAGTAATAAATAATAAAATATAATAGTAGTAGAGTAATAAGTTATGTTAATATTGATATATTGTGTAATAAGTTATAGTATATGTGTAGTAATAATAAATAACAGTCTTATACTATACGTTATTATATAATGTGTTAATATACTGTGTTAATATACTGTGTTATGTGTAATAAGTTTTATACTGTGTGTAATAAATTATGTACTTTATGTGTAATAAGTTATGTTATATGTATAATAAGTCTTATTCTATGTGTAATAAGTCTTATACTGTGTGTAACAAGTTATGTACTTTATCTGTAATAAGTCTTATATGCTATGTGTACTATATTTTACTATATGTGTAATAAGTTATACTTTATGTGTAATAAGTTTTACTATATGTATAATAAGTTATGTTATATACGTAATAAGTCTTACTTTATATTTCACTCTATGTGTACTATATTTCACTCTATACGTTATTATATTTTATTCTATGTGTAATAAGTTTTATTCTATGTGTAATAAGTTATGTTATATACTATTTATTTATACCTTCCTTGTACTATAGAATGTCTTTACTGCTTCACTCTGTACATAATACAGTGCAAGTAAGCATAAGCCTACTTCTAACAGTGTAAGCTTCTTAATCCAACTCTTAGTACTCCTTGCTTTATCTAAGTGCTCCTTCTGCCGTGTCAGTAATAATTTATGTGAGTCAATTATCCTTCTTAATGAGTCCTCTAAGTCCTTCCCTAAGTTTACCTCTACTTGTGATGCAAATGGTCCCTCATCCGCTTGTGGTAGTACCACAGTAAATAATAATTTGTTTAATTTATGGTTATTTACTGTTATCGTATACTCACCAGATACTTTAGGTATAAATGAGATGTTCATATCTGAGTCATTATTAAATGAGCGTATAACCTTATTAGAAGGGTCCTTTAACTGAATATTTGTATTAGAATTATTATTTAATGATAATTCTATTCTTGTACTTTTATTCTCTATTAATTGCAGTCCGAGTGTGAAGGTGCTCTCACTGGAGATATCGAATGTCTCGCATACGCATACGGTAATGCAGAGGAGTAACCAGAATATATTCATATAAATAAAAAAATAAAAATAATATATAAGACAGTGTGTAATAAATAATAAATAGTATACATAGTATAATAAATAAGAGAGTGTAGCAGGATATAGTAGTGATAGAGTAATAAATAAAAAGAACAATAATAAAAATAAAACACCAGAAGAAATATAAAACAAGAATAATATAATACACAGTGTGTAATAAATAACTATAACTTATTACACATATACTATAACTTATCACACATAGAATAATAAATAGTAATAAACAATAGAAGTATACCATAAATAGAACAGAAATACACCAAAAATAGAACAGGTATAACTTATTACACACAGTATAATAAATAACTATAACTTATTACACATACAGTACTATTTATTACACATATACTATAACTTATTACACATATTCTATAACTTATTACACAATACATAATAAATAACTATAACTTATAACACATATATTATTACTTATTACACAATACATAATAAATAACTATAACTTATTACACATATATTATTACTTATTACACATACACCACTAAATATAACTTATTACACATACACCACTAAATATAACTTATCACACATATACTATAACTTATAACACATATACTATAACTTATTACTCTTATACTACTATTTATTACACATATACTACTATATACTGCTATGCATTACTTATCACACATATACTACTATTTCTTCTTCTATTTTTATTGTATTACTTATTACACATATACTACTATGTATTACTTATTACACTATGTGTACTATTTATTGCTTATTAAACAGTCCTTTATTATTCCTGTGAATTTACGTACGTCTAATAAGTTGTCCTTGTATAATATTCTTATATCCGTGGATACTTTAATTGGAATTTTCTTCTCTCCCGTATATAATAGTACAGTATATACAGGGTGTGTATTACTTATGGTGGTTAGCACATTTAATTTTGTGCGATTTTTACACCCACTAAAAGTATAAAAATAACAAAACTTTATGATAAATGTCTCAGAATAAGTGAGCACCCAGAACATTATTATTAGTGCGATAATTAAAGGGTCCTGGATATTAAAAATATTTTTATGGGTTAATAAAAATATAATTATAGCAAGACTTGTTACACATATACCGATAAGTAATTTTATATTTACTAATAAAGTGGATTCTTTGTAATTTTCTGATTCTTTTAAGTATTCTATGAGTATTTCATCTAATTCTGACTTTATTACTGATAAATCGTATAAATGTGAGTTAATTTCGGGTTTAGGGGTCATTTCTGGCTTCATCTGAGGTTTGCTCATTAAAAATAAAAAAAGAAAAAATAAAAAAATAAAAAAAGAAGAAAAAATAAAAAGAAAGGGCAACTCCGGGAATTGAACCCGGGACCTCCTGCACCCAAAGCAGGAATCATACCACTAGACCAAGTCGCCTTCGATGAATAAGGAATACAGACATACACAAGGAGTAATAGTAGAAGGGGGAAGGAGGAAGGAGTAAATAGTACTAATAGTAGGAAGTAATAATAGAAGGAGTAAATAATGATATATGTGTAATAAGTAGTGTATGATGTGTAATAAGTAATGGTATATTATACATTATGTGTAATAAGTAGTGTATGGTGTGTAATAAGTTATATTCATTGTGTAATAAGTTATAGTGTATAGTATTAATAATGATATATTGTGTAATAAGTTATAGTGTATAGTATTAATAGTGATATATTGTGTAATAAGTCATGTTCATTGTGTAATAAGTTATGGTAAATAGATTTATTAATACTTTGTACACTATGCATAATAAATACTTATTAAAATATTTTAAAGAATAAAACTGTTCATAAATTATTATTACTTTACACACTATAACTCTAAAATAATAAATATATTATTACTTATTATACACTGTGTTATTAATAATAATTATAACTCATTGGGTTATTAGTTTATTACTTATTATACTATGGTTATAAAGTAGTCATAAAAATAGATAATAAATATATTACTACTTATTACACACTGTCTATTATTTATTACTTATTATACTATGTGTATAAAGTATTGATATAATTAAGTTATTCTTTGTAAGGCATAAATAATATTTTATTTTTAATAAATTATGCATAGTTCACAGGGAATAAAAATAAATTTCAGAAACTCTTATATTCGAGTTATACTCTATTATAAACTCAGAAATTCAATCTATATCCTAAATGATTGTTCATTCATAAATTATTATCGCACTAATTCTTTCATTACTTCATACAAGATAATGTTACCGCTAAGAGTATGGTCTGTGCCTGTAGTGAATCAATAATTAGAATATCAAAATGTACGCATATATTTATAGTCCTAGTAGTCCTTAAGCTTGAATTGTCTTTTTAAATCCACCGTGATTTATTTATGTATGTGCTAGTTACTCCTAGTTTGAATATATACTTCAGTAATTCATGCCTTTGGTTTAGTAGAATCACTGCGTGTCTGTGTGGTATCGTTATAATTAAATATTTTATTTTTTTTATTTTTCTTATTTTCTGTTCTTAACTCGTTCATATTAATAATTTACTATAATAAATAATTATAAATTTACACTTTTAAAAAAAATGAAAAAATGAAAAAATGAAATATTTATAACATCATAATAGTAATTATTATACCATTTTTAATAGAAAACAGTTTATTAAAAAACACATAACCAAATATTCAGTAAATAACATATACTTATCACATATACAGTATAAACTGGGTTTTTATATTTTTAGAAGAGACTATAGCAACTTAATAATACTGACTATTAGGAGCAAAAGCAGAATATGCCATATAAAGTAACTTTATAATACTACACGATAATCAGATATTACTATAAATATACTATTATAGTATATGTAATACTTATATTATAGTGTATATATTGATTTTAGTCTCAGAATACTTCTGTAATATAATTCTGCATATATTTATATAAGGAATATTCCAAAATGAAATTTATTTTTATTCTTTTATAATTATAAATTAATTTATTCTTTATAGTTATACTTATAATTAAGTATAATTAATACAGAAACATATAAATAGCAGTATAAATTATGATCAAAATGTCTATATAACCCGAATAAACTAAATAAACATAAATATCGCATATTGTAAAAGCAAAAGAACAGTATAGAAGTATAATTAATAGTTATCAAACTATAGCATTTGAAAATTATTTTGAAGACTTAATAAAAGAATTCACTATTAATGAAAAAATCTATCTTCTGAATTCAATAAAAAAATAAGAAAGAGGGCAAGAATTACAAACAAAGCGACTGGCAAACAATACTGAATTGGCAAAGATGCTGTCTAATGATGGGTCCTACACCAGCAAAGCAACATAAGTATCATTTAATCCGCTTCTAGCTATTTCAGCAGCTGGTACTTATATCCTTCAGATGATCTTATTTTTTAGATAATTAAGATTAGAAATTAGCTGTAGATTTGTTCAAACAGACTAATTTACTTTAATTTACTCTTTTTAATTAACCATATAGACATATTCAGTATAAAATAAAATTATAATGAATTGAATATTTCTTATTACTATATAACCCAAATAATACATAAAATATACTTATATCTGGGTTATTTCGGGTTATATCTATCTGTTTATTATTTCTTATACTTATAATAATTTACTCTTCAATTAATAATACAAAATAATTCTAGAAATTTAAAGTATTTAAGACATATTATTATAGTATAATAAGTAATTAGTATATGTGTAATAATTTTTTATTAGAAATCAGTTTATTAATATAAGGTTCGAGAGAAATCATTAAAATTT
>NW_013524650.1:221184-224062 GCF_000250985.1 Nematocida parisii ERTm1 | reverse complement strand
ATCTACAAAAGAACAGATTAATTTAAGAAACAAATGCATACTAATTGGTATAATAGTAATTATATTATTGGCTATAGCAATATGGGGGGTATCCCGCATAATAAGAAATTCCACCATAACTCAAAAAATACGTGAGTTATATAATAAAAGAAAAGTAACTGCAATAGAAGCAGAAGCAGATAGAATCAAAGCAAAGCTGGAGCAGGAGATAAAGGAGCAGGAGAAGCAGGATCTGGATGAGTATGCGCAGCAGATACGGGGTGCATATATAAATGTGAAGCAGAAGAGTCTAGAGCAGGAGTGGCTGGAGGATGAGAGGCTGGAGGAGCAGGTGGAGCACGCGAATGAGCTGAAGAAGGTGCAGGAGCAGGAGAGGCTGGCTGAGGAGAGGTGGGAGCAGAAAGAGTGGAAGCAGCAGGAGAGGCACAAGCGGGCGCTGGAAAGGCAGAACCTGGAGCACGCGAATGAGATACGGGAGATGAGGGAGGTGGGGAAGCTGAAGATGAAAGAGAGTGATATGATATTCGAGAAGAAGAGACAGGAGAAGCTTAAGGCGAGTATAATATTGAATACTCAGAAGGTTCTGGAGATGAAGGAGGAATATAGGCTGGAGGATCAGATGCGTGCAAATTCGAACAAGGAGAGGAAGGAAAGGATGAAGAAGTGGAAGGAGGAGCAGAAGAGGCAGGATCAGGAGAGAGACGAGAGGGACGAAAGGCTGGATATGCAGGATCTGGTGAGGCAGGAGAGGCTGGAGATACAGAAGATGCAGGAGGAGCTGGCAAGGCTGGAGCAGGAAGCAACTGAGGCTGAAGAAGCAGGGAGCAGGGAGCAGAGAGCAGCTGTAAATAATGCAAGAAATAATTAAAATAAGCTATGTACCCACATTGTGGAAGATAACTTAACTTTGGGCATGGATGGCAGTAGTCTACTATAAAAGTACATTAGAATATCTGATTGTTTCTTTATTGGATAAATAAGAGTGATGTATAATTTGTAATATAAGCATGATTTATTAAAATAGAATATTATTTATGCCTGATATGATAATCACCACTCAGACGGGAGCCCCAAGAGCAATCTGTCTGTGTGCCATATTGTGCAGTGATAATTCTAAAGCAAACTATTGGAATCTCTGAATCAGTATGTCAACTTACGACTATTTAGCACATTCACTAATTTCGGAAAGACTCTGGGAAGCATTGATGGCTTTTAAATTCAGTACCAGGTCTAACTCAGTCGTGTTACTAAGACTTCGCGCCTGTGCAGGCGTATGCCGCTTCCTAATACAATAAAGAGCTTTTCTCTTTCACCTTCTTCTCTATTTGACTACGTGGCAGGGCGGCGGTTCCGTTAACCCCCTCGTGGGTACATCAAATTTAATAGAAAATAAGTTTAATTATAACAAATAGAAGTTCACACTTACAAGAAGACGGGGAAAATAAACTGAAGCCAATATAAGATCTGAAAGTGAAATTCGGGTTATACGGCTTATATTCTTTATTCATACAGCAGAGATTAGAGTATTTCATTAAATATAGAAATCCTAATATAAGATGAGAATAATAAAAAATTTAATGGGTCTTAATTATTGTACCAGAAGTAAGCAGCTTATGTAATTGACGAATTCATCAGAAACTCATTAAAATTTGATGGGATCATTTTACATCAACAGCCCGATTTTTAATTTAAAACGACGTGATCGAATTTCCGTTTTTTAAAAATATAAATGTTGAAAAAATTTAAATATTAAATATGATAACTACTAGAGTAAACGAACAGAAAAATAATTTCATAGGAAGAAGTATTTCTGGAATATCAATGAAAGGCATTAAAGACACAATATTTGCATCTACAAAAGAACAGATTAATTTAAGAAACAAGTGCATACTAATTGGTATAATAGTAATTATATTATTAGCTATAGCAGTATGGAGGGTACCCCGCATAATAAGAAATTTCAATATAACTCAAAAAATACGTGAGCTATATAATAAAAGAAAAGAAAAAGTAACTGCAACAGAAACAGAAGCAGATAAAGCCGCAGCAAAGCTGGAGCAGGAGATAAAGGAGCTGGAGATGCTGGAGGAGCAGGAAAGGCTGAAGCTGAAGGGGCAGGAGGAGCTGGTGCAGGAGAGGCTGGCGAGTCTGAATCTGGAGATAAAGGAGCTGAAGAAGCTGGAGAAGCAGGAGCTGAATGAGATGAAGAGACTGGAGAAGCAGGAGCTGAATGAGCTGATGAGGCAGAAAGAGTGGAAGCAGGATCTACTGGAGCTGGAGCAGGAGCAGGAGGATGATCAGAAGTGGCTGGATAATCAGATGAAGAAGGAGCTGGAGAGGCAGGAGAAGCGGAAGAAGCTGGAGCTGGAGATGCAAGAGACGCAGATGTTGATGGAGCAGGGAATGCAGGGGATGTATGAGAAGCAGATGATGTGGTTGGATCAGAGGAGGATGGAGCAGGAGAAGAAGAGGCTGGATGTTCAGATTCGGGGGAAGAGAATAACGATGGAGAACGAGATACTGGAGAAGAACAATCAGGAGTGGCTAGAGCATCTGGAGTGGAAGAAGCAGAAGGCTGCAGAGGCTGGAGAAGAAGAAGCAGGAGAAGCAGAGGCTGAAGAAGCAGAGAGCAGCTGTAAATAATAATGCAAGAAGTAATTAAAATAAGCTATGTACCCACATTGTGGAAATAACTTAACTTTGGGCATGGATGGCAGTAGTCTACTATAAAAGTACATTAGAATATCTGATTATTTCTTTATTGGATAAATAAGAGTGATGTATAATTTATTGGTATTAAATTATGCACTATCATGACTAATTATATCAGAAGTTGTTAATTAAAATATTTCAATTACAGCACAAAGGCATAAATAAA
>NW_013524650.1:119092-220637 GCF_000250985.1 Nematocida parisii ERTm1 | reverse complement strand
GACAAACCACACTGTAATAAAAACTTACTGTACATTGTGTTAGAAATAAAATCAGATACAGAAATTATATTAATATATAAAAAATAAAAATAACTGACAGAAACATAAAAAACAGTAAAAATAAAAAAATACCAGAATAAAACAACCCGAAATAACCCGAAATCGAACCACCAGATAAATTCATATTAATTATACTGGTAAACTCATTTTGATAAGAAATTATAGTAATATACACACAATAACTTATAAAAATATTAAAAATAACGGTATTATAAAAATTTTATAAAATTTTAAATATTTTGAAAATAAAATAAAAAATTATCTATCCTACTGATGGGAATTATCCTAACAGACTCTTCATTAATAAGACAGTCCATATCATTAACACTACCGCATGAACCACCCACTCCTATTACACCCTCTAAGTCAGCCATAAAATAAAAATTAATAAAAAATTAAATTAATAAAAATTAAAAATAAAAATAAAAAATTAATTAAATTTTAATTAAAACCGGGTTATATCGGGTTATCACTCAAAGATACCTGATAACACCTCATATGAAGAACCTCCAATTACATCAAAATAATCAACCATCTGAGTGTACGTGACATGATTCCTGACTAACACAGAATATCCCTGTAAGACTTCATCACACTCGTACCCATAAACATGCACACCGTATAATAAACCAGTCACACTACCATACACAAACTTATACACATTCTTATACACCGTAAATATACTATTATAATGGAACAGACTTATCTCCTTAATACACACAGGGTCAGATACGCACTCATCCTGTGATAACCCGACATAACCCGAATGTTCACACTGTACGCTTAAGCCATTAATACGCTTACAGTCACTCTCCGATAACCCAACAGAACCAGCAGGTGGATGTGAAAATATCACAGTGGGGACTGATCTTATTAGGCCTTTAATATTACCAGTGCTATTACCGTATAAATAATCGGACAGTCTTCTACCACTGAATATGGCAACGGGTGTAAGCATATAATCACTTGTGGTTATGTCCCCTATCGCAAAAGTGTCCTTGTCCGTTGTACAAAAGGACTTGTCCGTTATTATAAACTTAGACTCTGAAAATTTAATATTATCATTATGGATACTTTCTGTGTTAGGAAGTCTCCCTATGGCACAGATACCTTTACTGGCTGTGATTGTGTCATGTACACCTGCCTTGATTATGCTTAATTTTATACCTGTGCAAATTTTTTCAATTTTCAAAACAGTCGTTTTTTCAAGAATTTTTATACCTTTTGATAATAAAGTGCTCTTAACACGGTCCTGTATCATGGTATCAAATGATCTAAGCACAGAATCACCACGGGCAATTAATGTAACCTTGCAGTTGCACTCCTGTAATACAAAAGCAGTTTCTATGGCGATATACCCCGTGCCTATAATTACCACAGAATCAGGTACGGTATCAAACCTGAAAAAATCATCACTTGTAAGTAAGTGCTCACTGCCCTCACAGTCTAATACGTCAGGGTATGAACCCATTGCTAGTATGGTTTTACTGGCTGTATACACCTGCCCATTTACTTCAATTAGTCCATTTTTTATTACAGCTGGACCTGTCACTGTGGTAATCCTGTCATTTTGGTTCCTGTTCATGTACATCTCATTGAGAAACTTGATGTACGTGCTCCTCTTCTGATTAAACTCATCCCAGGCTAATTTTATACCGGTCTTACCGTATAAATGGACTACTTCTGAGTGTAAAAGTGCCATATTGTATAACATCTTCTTAGGGATACATCCATTATTAACGCACGTACCACCTAAAACACTCTTTTCTATTAATAATACATTCTTACCGTACGTATATGCTGATCTTCTGGAAATGGCTAATCCACCACTGCCTCCTCCTATTACAGCTAAGTCGTACATGGCTATATTTATTTTTATTAAAATTTATTATATATTGTGTATAAAGTACTTATAATATTTACATTGTATTTATACAATATTTATATTATTATTTATTACACATTGTGCAGTATATCTTATATCTTATACCTATTACATATTCGGGTTATATCGGGTTATACCACTATCAGAAGTATAAGGTATATAAGGTATATAAGGGGGTATAAGGACTATTAGATGTATTAGGTATATAAGGAGTATTAGATGTATTAAGTATATAAGGAGCATAAGGACTAATATATACAGTATTTAGTCTATTTATATACAGTATTACTATCTGGTCTGTTTAGTCTATTTATCCTATTTAGTCTATTTATATACAGTATTTAGTCTATCTGATATATTTAGTACTATTATTATATACAGTATTTAGTCTATCTGACCTATCTGACCTGTTTAGTCTGTTAGTCTATTTAGTCTGTTTATATACAGTATTACTATCCTGACCTATTTAGTCTATTTATCCTGTTTAGCCTATTTATATACAGTATTAGTACTGTTGGTTATGTATGCTATTAATATATGGCTGGTCATCATGTATGATAATAATAAGCATATTGCCATCATAAATGATTGTAATTAGAACTATTTAAGCTTCAATAAAGAACAAGTTCCTTATGTCTGTGCGCTTAAGGAATAAACAGCTGTTACTAATGCATAGAATATTAAATGTATTTAGTCAATTATTATGTATAGTACTTAGTCTGTTTATATCTGTATTATGTATTATGTGTACAGTATCTGGTCCGTTTGGTCTGTTTATATCTGTATTATGTATAATCTGTTTATATCTGTGTACAGTACCTGGTCTATTTAGTCTATTTAGTCTGTTTGGTCTGTTTATACCTGTATTATGTATATTATATACGGCACCTGGTCCGTTTGGTCTGCTTATACGACTATTTAGTCTATTTGGTCTGTTTATATCTGGTATACATTATCTGTATTATGTATATTTATGTTATTAGGGTTATATCGGGTTATATCGGGTTGTATTATAATATTAATATATAAACAGCCGTTATAATATACGTATGAAAATAAAAATGACCGTTATAATATATTTATGAAATTATCCTGTTATTACTTCTTCTGATGATGTGGGGTGGATGGGGATGGTGCTTAAAATATCTTCTGGTGATAATTTACAGTACATCCCTATTGAAAACCCTTTAATTATATCTATACTGCTGGGGCCGAATAAATGCAGCCCTGAAAGGACTTCTTTATTATCAGACGTAAATATTAACTTATAATCGGTTATGGACTTATTCTGACAGACGGAATAGAATAACCCTCTGAATTTAGGGTTTATAACCCGTACACGGGCCTGGGACTTGTTTGCTTCAATTTCTGTGCACCCCACGGAGGCAGCGGGTGGGTTCGTGTATATAAAACTGGGAGTTAGTCTAAACGTATCTTGAAGTACTGGAATGTCGTGGATTGTGAATATGCCTGGATATATTCGTGTTAGTAAATCGATCTCTGCATGCTTTAAATAGGCATACGGGGCAGTTATACGGGTTATCCTTGAATTTCCGGGTGTGCTTGGAGTGTCCTGGGTTATGGAGTACTCACTCTCTGATAAAAAGTACTCTAAATTAGTCAGTGTCTGTGTGATACTCCCGTCTGAAACAGTCACTGTAGTGGAAGTGGTCTTATTTACACTTATAACTTGAGAATTGAAGAATACGGTAACCCCTTTCTCTAATAGTAAATTCTTAACGGATTCTTGTATGTTCTTCTCATATAACGATAAAAATACGTCATCCCCAGTGGATACGTACACTTTACAGCCTAAATCAGATAAAATTGAGGCAGTCTCAACTGACTTCTTGTTACCACCGGATATAAATACGGATTTGGGGATACTCGCCATGTCATTCACTAACTTAACCCATATATTATCTAATGTGACCGTATCCGTGGCTGTGGTATAATCTACTAATACAATATTACGGGCTCGTGATTTTATATTATTAATATAAACGTGTTCATTTACTTCTTTAACTGAGTACGTGTTTTCTGTGTGATTTATACTTCTCCTTACTTCATCTACTCTCTTTTTTATTATGTCCTTGATATTGCCCCAGTTGACTGTGGTACTGCCCGTGGTGCTAATCGAGTAGTCTGAATAGTACTGCTTCCTTTGAATCGCCGTGGATACGCCGTATACTTGTAATAGGTATAACCTGTTGATTGTGCTTGTATAATTAGAAGTGGTAATAAGGCGTACATTAATACTGTGAGTTAGTAAGATATTCTGTATACGCTTAC
Source organism: Nematocida parisii ERTm1 (assembly GCF_000250985.1). NCBI lineage: Eukaryota > Fungi > Microsporidia > Nematocida > Nematocida parisii. Next base: position 216,400 of record NW_013524650.1, on the reverse strand, counting down.
CAAATGATCCTCCATTAATTATTATAAGTTCATCTTGTTTTATCCCTTCTCCTGGAATGGTCCCTGGATCCTCACACACCTGGTGCTCGCTCTTACTCGCATGCATAAAAATATAAAATAATTCTGTTTTTATACTTTTATTATCGGGTTATGTCGGGCTAGAATTTAAAAAGACCCGTTGCTGGTAAGGATTCAACATAATACTGCTTCCCCTGCACGGAAAGTATCGGTACCCCTGGAATACGGCGTAGTCTCTGCTTTAGCTCTTTATCACACGTAGCAATAATATAACAAGGGTGCTGCTTGACCCGGTCTACAATACAATTATCTGCATACGTCCCAGAGTGGTCGCATTTAAGCCTGTGATACTTCTCCCCTTTGATTACCTTCAGGGCCAGTAGATGAACCTTCCCTAACTTCTCCATTTCTGCTACCACACAGTCAGTCACAAACATATTCGCCCGACTGAATAAGCATGAGATAAGTGCAGGGGCTATGTCTATCTTCCGCCTGAGTGACATGTTCACGAAATTAGTGTCCAGTATCACGTTGTACGGTGGGTTTAAGTTGTGGTTAATATCGAAATATTTGCGTAAATCTGGGTTTATCTCGTCCTCTCTTATGTCAGGGGCCTTACTCGCCTCTTGGTCTGGCTGGGCCCGTTTTCGCATGGTCTTCACACGGCTTGCACTCTTTTTTCCGCACATAAATTTTTTACAGTCGGCTGCAATTTATGCACAGCTGAAATTCCGAAAATTTTGAAAGCCGGCCGGAATCCTCCTGAAGTGTTTTAGACTAGGCCGTGGGTATGCAATTATTTTATACACTATGTCTTATAAGTTGTAGAGCACACAGTGTAAATATCATAAATTTATGCGTATACTTACAGTATAATACGTATAAATATGGGTATATTACGTATAGTACAGTAGTAATAAGATATTATAATGGTTAGTGTGGATACTTTATATACACACACATACTGCGCATAATATTACGGGTGCGTAATTACTTATTGTACATAGTGTAAATAGTAATAAGTCTTGCACAGTGAAAAGTACTTACTTTTTACACAATTACTCTTATATTATGGTTTTTATGTAACCCACTCGCTTGTTTGTTTGTGTAATTTACAATCTAATTAATATTAAATGAATGATGTTTTGGCGTATATGAAAGGAGTAATTCTAGTGGGAGGACTCGGGACAAGACTTAGACCATTAACATACACACAGCCTAAGCCACTGATCCCCTTTGTTAATAAGCCTATTATTAAACACCAAATAGAAGCACTCGTAAGTGCAGGAGTGTCTGAGGTAATACTCGCAGTGGGGCACATGCAAGAGAATATTAGAGAGTTGCTGTACGGGTACGATGCAGAGTTAGGCATAAAGATATCTTACTCATACGAACATGTACCAATGGGGACAGCTGGACCACTCGCTCTGCTCAAGGACAGGCTAGAGGGTGAAATTGAGCCATTCTTCGTTCTGAACTCAGACGTAATATGCACATTCCCCTTTAAGGAGATGCAGGCGTACCACACGGCGCACGGAGGGGACGGGACCATTCTTACAACACAAGTCAGTGACCCATCAAAGTACGGCGTAATACTGACAGACACTGCATCGCAAGTTATAAAGTTCGTTGAGAAGCCAGAGGTGTTCGTAGGGGACAGGGTCAATGCGGGGGTGTACTTGTTCTCAAGTGAAGTGCTTAAGTACATCACGTACAAGCCAATGTCGATAGAGAAGGACGTGCTCCCGCTGATGGTGGCAGAAAGGACCGTTAAAACCTTCCAGCTAGAAGGGTTCTGGATGGACATTGGGCAGCCAAAGGACTACGTCATGGGGAATATCCTGTACCATGAGAGCAACAAGCGCACAAGCACCGTGGATAAAACCGCGAAAGTGTCCCCGCATGCTATTATAGGCCGAAACACGACGATCGGGCCGAATGTAGAGGTAGAGGACGGGGCGGAGATAGAGAACTCAATTGTATTCGAAGGGGCAGTCATTCAGAAGAATGCGCTGGTCGTGAACTCGATCATTGGGTGGGGTGCGACTGTCGGCCGGTGGTCCAGGATCGAGGACTATTCGGTGCTTGGGGCGGGTGTGTCTGTGCAGGAGGGCATATACATTACACGGGGCCTGATACAGCCGCATACGCTTGTGTCGATACACGTCCTGCTGCATGCCCCCCTCCGGCAGGAGATAGACACGGAAGAGTCTCCTGCAATATAAGTACAATAAATTATGCACTGGATTAGTTATTATTTGGGTTATATCGGGCTGTACCTGTACGGCTACTGTACATTTACTGTGCTGCGTATAGTATTATAAAAAGTGCAGCACTCTGTGTTCCCACGCGGTCTCCCATCGCAGTACTATCAAAGCTGTCACGCGCTTAACTTCAGAGATCGAACGGGTTCTGGTGTGTACGCAGGCATATGGCCGCACAAATATGTAAGTTACTGTGCGTACTTATAAGGTATACTAAGCATGGATAAATTCGGGTATAAAAGTGTTTTTAATTTTAGATAAAGAATGCGTGCATATTTGACAGAGTGCAGGGACTGCCTGAAATTATCAAAGAAATTTAAGGATAAACCGGGTTATGTCGGGTTATGCAGTAATAAGATTATTACAGTACTGCGTATACTAATACTTATTCAGAGCGTATGTGGACGGATTACTGTAGAAGAAACAAGAGAAGTGCACCGGACAGTACTGCAGGACCAAGATATAATTAGAATGATAAACCCAGATGGAGGATTATCCCCATTAAGGGGCTTTTTATGGTACACCTGTGGGTTCATGTATAATATAAGGATGTTCTCCTGCTGGATGGATGTAGACTACAGCGTATGGCTGAATAATTCAGGAGGGCGTACTCCCGTATACGAATACGCACGGAATTACGGTCGGGATGGAGTGCATCGTAAATTAGCACAGGATGAGTATGAGAAGAAGTTAGTCGAGTACCACCAGATGGTTATAAACTTATTCCCATCAGCAGAGGGGTACTTAAGCATACACACAGACAAAGAAGACTCCTTGTACGCCCTGCTTAATAAGTGCACAGATACGGACAAGTACAGGATCCTTGCTGGATTATTGCTGTTATCTGAGGGGCTGAGCGTCCCACTGAGCATAACACGATTGGAGGATAGTTCGGAAATTCTTGTGCTGAAGGATTTAAGCAAGGACGCAGAACACTTCCGCATTAGTTTAAGTGGTGCCTGTGCACACGGTAATAAACAAGAACCCGAAATAACCCGAAATTCAAGTGGAGTCGTGGATACTATCCAGTTCTTTATAGATAACCATAATAATTGGTGTTTACAGTGCAGTGCATTATTTAATGGGCAAATGCCTTATGGCGTGTTTAAATCAGGCGGATTCCTGTGCACGCTTCAGTTCCTCATACAGTCGTACATATTTGATTATATGGAAAGCGTGGAGAGTACGGTTTTATTCTGTGTTACAGTGTTTGATATGCTTAGGGAGTGTATACAGCACAGTATAAATAAGAAGTTTAGGGCCAAGGCACTGAATATCTTCAATTCTTACTTCATCCCGTACGGCATGGATACGCCTGGTGCACAGTACTACGAGTCAGTTGGTATAGCAAGCTTGGTCTTGAACCGGCTTAGAGTGCTGCCGTTTGAGCATAAGGCACAAATATTCCCAATCACTACATTTAAATTTCATAATAAAACCGTACACAGACTGGAAAGAATCACTGAAGACTTTCTAAATTTATCCATAAAAAAGGATAATGCCGTATACACAGACTTAAAAACAAGAAACCACCTGCCTGATCGGGTTAATAGTGTAGAAACAGTACTTTTATGCTTATTCTGCTGTTTTGCATACGACCAGTATAAACAGGAGTATACAGTAAGCCACATACCAAATGCATCCAAGGAGTTAAAGGAGTTCTTTAATAAGTATAAGTATATGTTCGATATGACAACAGAAGGTATACATAATAATTGGAATAAAGTAGTGGCAGACCTGAATAACCCGTATATTTGCTATGCCAGGCCTAATAAGAACCAGCTGGATCTGGGAGTGATTAATACCCTGTGCGTAATCACAGAAGTAGCAGGCATATTTGATGAGCATAAGCCTAGAATCAATAAGTTCATAGAAACCATCAAGAGAAATAATAAACTGCCAGCAGAGGATTCTTCAGAGTTACAGCAGTACATTAAAGAATTATTCAAGGCACTCTCAGTGAATAAGAACATAAGGATAGGATTCTTATGGACTCTACTGAATAAGTCACAAATCAACAGACCTGACTTATTCATGGATATGATCGTACATTATAGAATGAATGAGGTTGAAGAATCAGTATTCATAAGTATATACAGGGCACAGACTAGAATTGATTTTCGTAAGGCACCAGTACAACCATTACTACACTCCCATAAAACATCCATTAAAACAGAAACCATTAAATTGAACTTATTAAAGCCAGCGTATATGCAGCAATTAGTACTTCATTACGTAAATCACGTATCTGTACAATACGATAATGTATACTTTAACGAATTAAACCTTAAAATGAGTGACTGGCTGAATAAAAAAGTACCCTGTCCCATGAATATGTACATAAACCCAATACTAGTAGTGTATAAGATACAGAGCACTAGATATAAATTATTATTAATAAGGGATATACTACTGGAATGTTTAGGGATTAATAAGGCAATGTGTACTGGTGCTATTAATTTAGTATCTAATATACTGGGAAGTATCCCATTTAATAATACATCTATACGGAACACTTTCTTTACTACTATTATACACTGTGGTGCGGATAAGGAGTATTATTCAAGGATCAGTATAAGTACTACTGTATACCCAGCAGTTGAATTTTATCATCATGAGATATCCATTATTATCAATAAGTTATTAGATACTAAGACAGTGCACGTATTTGTGTCCTGGTTGAAGTATTTATTATCAGTTAAGCCATGCCCATTCTTGTACACATTGGATTATATACTGGATAGTAGCAGGATTGTCACTAGAGTGCTTATATTTGAATTTATAACTGTACGGTGCAGGACGGTTAAGTACATAAACCAAATTATTGATGATATAAGGGCACTTAAAGTGAACTATCCTGATTATAACTGTGAGGAGACTGTTAATACTCTTTTACTGTCACTTATATGCATACACTGCCAGTATAATAAGAATATAAGTATAATACAGCCTATTTATGAGGGAATCAATGAAAGTATGCCTGTACATTTAGGGTTTAAAAGATCAAGTCCATCTAAATACTATAAGAATGCGATTGATGCACTTTCATCAATAAAGGATGTTCTTTGTAGAGGGAGTGAGAATAAGTCTAAGTACGATAAAGTACTTTCTGCATTATTATTCAAGTACAGTGTAAAACAGCAGGAAGAGGGGATGAACCTATTAGAAGCAAATTTATTCTTAGATGACCGTTAAATAACCGTTAAATTACTAAATGACCGTTAAATAACCGTTAAATCATTAAATTACTTAAATTACTAAATTACATAAATAACCGTTAAATTATTAAATTACTAAATTCATGTTATTCCCTGTATGGTAATATATTAATTATTAAAAAATTTTAATATTACCATAATGAGAGTATACTGGATATTTCAGGTAATGATCATTACTGAATTATACGCAAGGATAGGATTAGATGAATTAAAATCACTCCATAAACTTACATACACAGATACAGAAGGTAACACACTAGTAATAAACCCAGAAGGACCACTTAACTTAACCAGAGGATACATCTACCATAAAAATGGATACGTGTACAATAAAAGACTCTTCTCACATGAAATTGATATCAATTACGCACTAACCACAGAGAATAACTCAAGTACAGCATATACACATAAAAGAAAGAAAAAGAATGATACAGTACACAGTTATACTAGTAATAAGGCTAATACAGACCAGGAATACGAAAAATTAAGAAGGTATACAGTAGACTACCATAATAAACTAATTCAAATGTTTGGGTTAAATGACATATACGTAACCATTGAAGCAGGCAGGTTTGACTCATTCATTAGGTTCATGAAGTACCCACCAGTGAAAGCATACTCTAATTATATACTGGCAGCACTCTTATTATTATCAGAGGGAGTGGACGTACCCATACAGTGCATACAGTCAGATAATGATTATAACCTTATACTAACAGATACAGATGTGTCTTATGAATACTTCACAGTTAGTCTATACGTCCCTGGGTATAATCCGTCTAATAGTAAGTATGAGGATATCTTACAGAGTGAAGCCAAGAGTATTATTGAATTCTTCATACGGCACAGGGACAGTTCATTCCTTAAAAAGGGCCGGGTCCTTGCAGAGCCAGTTGATCATAACGGGTTTAAAAATGGGAATTTCATGGACAGTGTACAGTTCTTAATACAAGCGTACGTATTCGAGTTCATTGATAATGGGACTGATGTGGAGGGATTCATTACGGCTGTGTTTGAACTATTAAATGACCAGTTAGGGATAAAAATGAATAAAAATTCAAGCCCGACTAACCCGAAAAAAATAAAAAAAGTGCAGGCCGTGTTTAATAAATGCTTTATCAGGCTGAGCACAGGAAATTCAGGCATGTCCCGTATAAATACTCTTCACAGGATTAAGACAATTAAAGAGAGTGCGTGTATACTCCCATTCTATTCAGCAGAAGAACTGCCCATGTACAGTAAAATACCAAAGTATAATGCGTATACGGAGAAGTGCAGTGGGGAGTACATTAAATACTTTACTAATTGTTGTGAGACAGCAGTGCTTGGGTTAATGTGCTGTATGATGTACGATCCGTATAAGAAAGAGTACACGACAGATCATTTAAGTGATCCATTACCTGAACTGATTGAGTTCTTTCATATGTATAAAGTGCCTGTAGAGTCATCCAGCATGGAGATGCTCATTAATTGGAATAAAGTTGTTTCAAATAAGCATAAGTCAGGCGTAATGTACTTATCAGAGAACAATGAGGTTGCAACTGGACTTATAAATGCACTGTACTTAATCACTGCGCTGACCATGCCGAATGCGGATAGGAGTACTTTGACTGAGTTCAGGAATAAATTGGATATGGGACATGGGATGACTGCAGAGTTCATGAATCAGATTACGGCGTACACAGAAAGCGTACTTAAAACCATCTCAAATAACCCGAATTTATACATACGTATACACGACATGCATAGACTGTGCAGATCAGATGGACAGCCTGATGTAATGTGTAGTTTATACATAACGTATGAGTATAATAGTATACGCACCACTGTCTGTATACTATTATATACTGGACATTCATACTTTACGATTATAAACCCGAATGATTTATCGTATACAGAGTATTCTGAATTATGCTGTATAAGGAGTACGTATACAGAGTCAGATACATTCATAGATTACACTATATGTAATTATATTGATACTCTCATACGGAATTCGGGTTATTCGGGTTATACACCGTATACAAGCATAAAGGATGACGTATTAGATGTAATTAATAATAAGTACCAGAACATGAACAGATTATTATTGGTGTATAAGATAGATACAGTGATAAAATCAAATGAAATCGTGTTAGCGTGCTTAACTCTATCACAGAATGATTCAATGACAGATACACACCCAATGATCAGGTTTACATCTAACATAGTAGGGAATAACAGTATTAATACAGTAAGTATACGCAGGAGTGTATTACAAGGCGTAGTATACACAGGAACACAGAGTTTATACACTAAAATAAACTTACCAAAGAAGGTTTGGTATAATACTGCTATAGATAAAGAAGTGTACATAAATACATTCTATTCTGTAATAGAAATGGGAGTACCTGAAGTAGTAATAAATACGTTATACGTGTTCATTAAGTCAGAGAATAAAAGTAAACTGTCCCAGGATAATCCATTACTTATAAAGGGACTTAATCAGAAGATATTCCTGTGTATATTTAAATATAATCATATGGGATATGCACATAAACTAGCTGAAGTACTTAGACTGTACTACACTCCAAATGATCGTATTATTAATACAGTAGTATTTTATATGTGGATGATTTACATGGTAATGCATAAACCAGAACAGACTAGCCTTATACAGGAAATAGTCTTATTAACTAATGGACAGTTCTTCTGTGATATGTTAGAGTATATGGATACAACAGGATTAACCCAAGAATCACTTACATGCTTATACAGACTGAAAGAGTCACTTAAAGATACATCCGTACCAGTGGATACGATTGATCAGGTTAGTATAATCATTCATTTATGTGAGGAAATAGTTAATAACCGTAAAGCATAAGGGGATACATGGTATATGGTATAAGCATAAGGGGATACATGGTATATGGTATGTGGTATAGACAGTATAAGTATATAGTATGTGGTAGTATATAGTATAGACAGTATAAGTATACGATATATAGTATATGGTATGAGACAATATATAGTATATAGTATATCAGTATAAGTATATAGTATGTGGTATATGTTAGTATATGTTAGTATAGACAGTATAAGTATATAGTACATGGTATATTATATAGTATATGTTAGTATATAGTATATGGTATAGTATATTACCATTATATTACCAGAATATACTACATGTCACTACATGTCACTATATGTTATATGGGCGTATAATAATATATTTCAGGGTTTAATTGTTATTTCCATTTTAAGAAATACCGTTATTTTATATTTAATTATAATAAGTGTACGTGATATATTTAAGTATGTAAAGGTGTGGGTTATTCTTTATTCTTATACTCCATTTTTGCTAGTAGCATATGTACACATGAAACTACATCCTCTGCACTGGGATACATTAACTTCTCTAATTCTTCTGCATACGGCGTGGGTATTTTCTTGCTGCACAGGGTGTAAACAGGACTATCAAGATGACTAAATAAACGAGAAGAAATAGATGCAGATATTTCAGAGGCAATGCCACACTCAGGCCAGGCGTAGTCTACAATTAGGAGTTTCTTGGTCTTACTGACTGATTTCTCAATTGTAGGGATATCTAACGGATTTATTGATATCGCATTAATTACCTCTACAGAGATATTCTGTTGTTTAAGGACTTTCTCTGCTTCTAAGCATACACCCACAGTTATTCCTACTCCCACTACAGTCACTGCATCACCAGACACTTCAATAATGGACTTATCCAGTGGGAGGAGGAATTCTGTATCATACACTGATTCTAAGTACTCCACCTCACGTGAGTAAAGTATTTCATTCTCTAAGACAATCACTGGGTTAGGGTCACGTATGGCACTCCTGAGCAGGCCAGCAAAGTCCCTTGCTGAGTACGGGATGACTACTTTTAATCCGGGTATGGCTGAGAAGAATCCACTGAAATCCTGCGTATGCTGTGCACCCACACCGTACGCATACCCATTTGGACCACGGAATACGATCGGACACTTTATTCTTCCGCCTGACATATAAAGAGTCTTTGCAGCTGAGTTGATTATGTGGTCCATGGACTGTAATGCGAAACTGAATGACATAAAATCACACACGGGTTTAAGCCCCATAAAGGCAGATCCCACAGCTAAACCTGTAAACCCAATTTCAGAAATTGGAGTGTCAATCACACGGGATGACCCGAATTTATCTAAAAGACCTGCTGTGCACTGATATGCACCACCGTATACACCCACTTCCTCACCAATAATGTATACGTCATTATCCCTTTCTAGTTCTTGTCCAAGCACTTTCTGTATGACCTCTGATATTTTACTCTTCATGAAAATAAACATAATTTACCTTATATATGTAATTAAATTTAGGGTTATATCGGGTTATACCAGCACACACAGATATACTTATACACATATACATATACTATATACACTACTTATACATATATACTACTAGTACTAATATTATATACAGACACAGATATATACTTATATATATATATACTACTAGTACTACATATACACTGCTTATATCTCTTACTTATACTTATATACATACATACTACTTATGTATACCTTATACTACATACTACTAGTACGTATATTATCACTTATACACTACTTATACCTATACTACTATACATATACACTACATATACCTATACTTACTTATCACTTATACACTGCTTATACCTATACTACTATACATATACTACATACTACTATACATATACACTACATATACCTATACTTACTTATCACTTATACACTGCTTATACTTACTTATCACTTATACACTGCTTATACACTGCTTATATTTATTATTGTATACCCTGATCCTTCTGTGCTTATACACTGCTTAGACCTTATACACTGCTTATACCTTATACTTGCTTATTCCTTCTCAATTGCATCGTACTCAAATGGTTTCCTGGCTTTCTTTAATTCTTCATTTGTTACTAATAGTTCTTTTGCTCTCGTATACTTCCTTCTGTCCCTTTTTATGGTATACATAAGATCGTCCGTCTTGGTCCTCCCCCTTGACTTAGATACGTTTTTGGCCTTCTTTAGAATATTCGTTAAATAATGGCATAAATAATCGTGTATCACAGTGGCTGAATCAAGCCTTGGATTTGCCGCGTCTCCAAGTGAGTACATAAGCATACGTATTTCTCGTATAAAATTTGGCTTCCTCTCCTTCATAAAAAAATATTTATTTGCTCATAAAATACTCGCCAGTGAACTTCTTTACAACTTATTGCATAATGTGTAATTATTTATATATTTTTAATAATCCTAATTTTATTAACAGCCTTATCATTTTGATAAGTATAATAAGTATATAAGAAGAATGAACTTGAAATATTTTTATGGATAATACAGAATATAATATAACCCGATATAACCCGAATAATTTAATAGTAGAAATACACAGGAATTGTATAAGTAGATTACAATTCATGTATTCTTTAATAATAATACCAATACAGATAGCGTACTTACTGATATATTCTAATTTTACATTCCTGAGCATAATATTCTTATTACTGGATAGGGATAGTGAAGCATTTGGGTTTTATACGGTTAAAGTGTGTATGATAGTTATGTGTGCTGATGTTATGCTGTTTAGTATACCCTTATACGTATACAGTATAACCCGTCATAGATCTATACTATATAAACAGTCTATTGATTGCTTATTAAATACACTTACGTATATTATACAGTGTGTGATAGAAGTGTTATGTGCCTGTGGTATTATTATAATAATGTACTTCTTTATATGTACGCGTGTATGGGTTAAATGGATGAATATTATTTTTATAGTGATTAATCTTATAACTATGATTATAGGGTTGGATTATACGGAGAACACTCAGCGTAGGTTGAATATAATAGAAGTGTTTAATAAGTCATTAATCACAGATGAGGAGTATCGCTATGGTATTACTTATTATTTATACTGCACTGCGTACATGTCCGCATCTGTTCTGATTTTATTAAATTATGATGTACTCATACAGAATGGACTTATATACACGGAGAAGTAAATAGATTTCAGGTTATGTTGGGTTATTTATTAATATTACTGTAGATAGAATGATTATTTACGAATTCTTTTGAATTTTGTTGGTTAACATGAGAAGTGCTCAGGTTTAACTCCGGCTTATATTTATCGTGTGCGTGTGATTGGTGTGTGCTTGTTGTATACTCTACATACCTCTCTCTGATATGTATGGGTAGACAGGATAAGTCTGCTGTACAATTATGATCCCATGGGTTATGCCCTGTGATGTGCACTTGTATGAGCGTATAGAATAGAATTTCTTCTTTGTCTTTATTCTTTGACTTTCTTATGTTTAGCAGATACTCATTGAATATAAAATTGTACGGATCTTCTGTTATACTTGCAATTTTAAATAGATCTATTGAGTACGCGTATACACCATTATACACAAAAATATCTGTGTATACTTCCTTTATAAGATCTTTGTATAAAGACTCTGCATGAGAATATGAAAGAAGTACAGAAAGTCTGGCAAGGATTAAGAGACATCTTTTGAATAATTCTTGTTTCTTGGATTTATGTGCTAGATTCATAAGTGCAGTTGTGCATTTATACGCTGCAGTATACCTTCTGTCATTTGAAAGTACTTGTATGTCTCTCCATAAGATATCCATGGTCTTTTTGTCTGTGGTATAATTATGCTGTAGAGTATTCTCTGGGGACAGCTTTAATGATTCTAGTTTTGCGATTTGTAAAGCCATAAAAATATTTCTTATTCTTTCCTTTATAGTCCATGAGATGTCTAATCGTTGCTAGGGATAGAACAGAACTGAGTAACCATGAAAATAGTCTGAAAAATAAAATAGGAAGGGTGTGCCCAGTTGATGTGGTAGATGTAGCATATTTATATGAAACCCAGGAGAAATGGGATTTATTCCGGTATACTGTTGTTTTAACATTTTTAGGGGATGGAACTGTGCTGAAAACTCTTTCCGTGTGCACCGGGAAGAAGAATGGGTTTGAAAGAGCAGAGTATATGGACTTTGATATATCCTGGCCAATGCATAGTAGCGGCAGTACACCTAATGACTCAGATTTATTACTAGATAATGGGAGGAGTACTCCAATTATATTCTCATTTGATTATGGGACGAAGGGAAGACTGTGCAATATAAAAAAAGAAATCCAGGAAGAAGGAGAGGCACTTTTAGATAAACTGTTAAATGCAATAAGCCAGAATAACCAGGAGAAGGCATTTGAATTATATATAAATCAAACAATTAAGAGAAACAGACTATTTATTAACCAGAGTGTATATTTCTTAAATGACATATACGTATACACAAAGGGAAAAGGACTTTTAGGAAGTATTTCAATTTCAATTAATGAGAAGCCAGTTTACAGATGTATTAGATGTGATGGTGTGGTTATCAGTACACCAACAGGATCAAGTGGGTATAATTCATCTGCAGGTGGTCCAGTTATACACGGAAGTGTGGATGATGCCATTATTATTACATTTGTATGTCCAGCAGATAAGAAAGTTCCCCCTATTGTTGTATCTGCTAGTTGTAAGATACGCGTGAAGAATGGTATTCAGAATGATCTATTATTTGGGGTAGTAGATGGATGTCTCTCCGTCTCTGATTATGAACTAACAATTGAAGGCAAAAAAGAAGGGGCAGTTTATTTTGCTGATGTAACTACAGACAGAATACACTCTGATTTCATGGAGGCAATCCAGGAGTAAAAATACCCCGAGATTCGCCAAATAAATTCAGTTTGCGATAGGGAGTAATATGAATGAAAAGCAAGTTAGCAATGAGCTTATTAAAAAGACAGTTAGAGAATTATTAAATATTGTAAGCCAGGCAGATTCCATCCCAAGAGATGGATCTAATATCCAGAAGTTCTTTATAGAGCACAGAAAAAAAATCATCAGTCTGGGAAAGTTAGTAGCAGTTCTTTCTGGAATACACCCAAAGTCCGTAGAAGCAGATAAGTTTGGGAAGTTGTTAGTGTTTAATTATATATGCAGTAATGTAGTAAGTATCCAATTCCTGCACCAAATACTACTAGAAGATACATTACAAGCGCATACACTTAAAACACAAATTACAAATTTTGTAAGAGAACTAACAGAATACGCGGAGAAAGACAAAAAAGACTTCCTGGCATGTATGCAGCAAGAGAGATTAGTCTTAAACCAACTGAAATCCTCTGAAAAAGCAGCAAAAGAGAATCCAGAATGGCTTAAAGAAATAGAATTATTAGAGAAAAGAATAAATAATATTTCAATACTTATAAAGGATAAGAAACCAAAACCAGAACTACCACAGGAATCAGTTAAAACCAAGAAATCTAAACAAAATACTGAATTTCTGGAGATTCTTGATACGCTCACTCACTTTACTTGTTTTTGTGGGTTTAAGAAAAGAAAAAGGCCTTCTAAATACGATATTCTACGGGAAATAACGATCAGTATGCTAGAAACAGAAAAAATCAGTTATATTTCTGTTATGCCCTTTTTATGCACGGACCATCAGAAATTAAATATTGAAATGTGCTCACCACAAGCAATGGATATAAATTTAATTAAGTGTGCAAAGCAGTATATACAGTATATACTTAAAACATTCATAAAGTACATACATAATGATGAAGCAATAAGAATTATTAAAGAAATCATTAAAGAGTATAAAGAGACTAAAATATATAACAGAATAAAACTAGCAAATGCATTTTTAATGATATCCCCAGCACGGCAAGAATCCATCCATAAAGCCATGAACTCTCTTACTGTGAGTGTATTCTACATAAACGTAATTAGGGTTATTTACTTATTAATACACGACTTTGCATATAATAGGATATGTGAGTATAAGGATATATCCGGGTGGACTTACATAAAATATTCCTTAGGGAGAATAAAGAGTACCATAAGTTACTCATACACAAGTACAGCAAGTCACCTAATAATGTAAATCACTTACCAATGAAGATACCAACAAAGAAGATGCACCGGATGACTGAATTATCCCTGGAGTTCATGAACATACACGATTTAAAGAGGAGTAAGGTATTTAATAATAAGTTTTATCTTGTTAGGACAATCTCTGATGGAATATTCAGTAAATCAGGCGTACTCTCTGATTATTTTGAGAAGTACCATGGCTTACGTATATCTATACTTCAATCCTTACTTATAATTCTTACAAAGAGGATCACTCAGGCAGTAAAGCATAAAATACATAAAAATGCAAATAACCCGAATATGTCTAATATTGAGTCAAAGTATCTTACATCTATAATAAGAAGAAGGATACTCAGTACACTGCACATATTCACGATTAGGTTCTTAAAGACAAACAGCATAAAACCACGTAGTTTTATATATACAATACCACCGTATGAATTTGACAGGCGGGGTCTCCCATTGCATTATAATGAGCTGTGCATGTTCTTTTTATTGGCAATGCCTGTGTTTGCATACTCTGCGGATGTCATAAAGTAATCCATCTAATAAACCATCAGCTTACAGCTTCTTATAGGGAGTATTATAAATTAAGTAGGGATACCGTTATGTTTAATATATGAAAATTATGATTGTGTAAATTTTTATATTAACGGATTTTACTGTTAAACCTGAAAATAAACTGTTTTTATTTTCGAATATTTTATGGAATAACGGTATTTTTATGATAAAAATAAGAATACGTGCAGTCCCTGAATGAAATTTATTTATTATCATAGCAGTTAAAACCTGGCAGTTTTTATACCGCATGGACAGGTTGTGTGATTAAACAGTGTTGTATAGCTTCTGAATCTGTTTGTTATACAGTGATACGATCTTCTTCCTTACTTTCTTGCCAGAGGGTGTGAGAAGGCCATTATCAATTGTAAAGAGAGACTCAGTGAAGATGAACTTTCTTGGTATTTCTATCTTGATGATTTCTTCGGCTTGTACCAGTCTCTGGCCTTCTTTTTGGATTGCTTGCGTTATGGCGTCTTCTACCTCTGGGGAAGTCTTTGTGACTATGCATATACCAATTACATAATCGCATGAACTGTCTCCTACAATTGTGATGTCTTCTAGTCCTTTGATTTTGGCTGCAAGAAGTAGATTTTCAATCTTTTCTGGGATAATGTACTCTCCTTGTGATAATTTGAAGATCTCCTTGCTCCTGCCAATTATTCTTAGATTTCCATCTGGGGTTATTTCTCCTATATCCCCTGTTTTAATCCACTTCTTCCCATCGGTGTTGTAAATGGCACTGTCTGGTCCATCTGCAGTAGGTCCGTGTGGGTGGTAAAAGCAGTCTCTGGTTAGTTTCTTCTGGTTGTAATACCCATAGAAAACAGAATGGCCTTGCATGAGTATTTCTCCTTGGTTCTTTGATGCAAATGCATTGGTTTCTGGACGAGATACTAGCTTGATCTTATTACACGGGAATGGAATGCCAATAACACCCTTCTCATTTGTGAATATATCAGTTGTAATGTTTCCTGCAGCTGTCTCTGTCTGGCCATATCCCTCAAACATAGGACAGTTGAAGATTGCTTCAAAGAAGTACGCAGTCTGTGGAAGAAGAGGGGCTGATCCAGATAGCATGCATATGATGCTATTTCCGAAAGTTTGCCTAATTGCTTTAAATACTGTTCTTCCAAACAGTTCTCTAAGTATCCTGTTCTTGCATAGCATGCAAATAAGCAGAGAGTACTTAAAGATAAAGTTTGCAATTCTTCCCTTCTCTTTGGCTTTCATCTCAATTGCAGTCTTGACTGAGTTAAACACTCTTGGTACACCTACAAAATAATGCGGGCGTGCAATACTAAAGTCCTTCTGTAGCTGTTTTGGGTTTCCTCTGTAGTATACAATCTCACACTTGCTCAGAAGTAGAGCGGACTCTACTATCCGTTCAAAGACATGTGCAAGTGGAAGGAATGAAAGGTATCTCCTGCCTGGTTTAATGTCAAAGAATACGCCCCGCTTTGACAGAAGAATAAATGACCCCACTACAGACAGGAAATTTCTATGCATAAGCATTGCCCCTTTAGGAGCGCCCGTAGTCCCACTTGTATAGCAAATAGTAGCAACTGTTTCTGGCGCTGGGGCAGTGAATCTCTTCTTGGCTTCTTTATGCTTTGCCTGGTCTCTTTCTGCCTTTTTAAACCTTGTTGGCGATGCCTTCTCACTTTCATCTGCATCTGATACTTTCTCGCCTACTTGACTTACCTTTTTACACTTGCCTACAATATCCCAGAAATAGTACATTTCTACTCCTAACTTACTCAGTGTGTCATGTGCACTATCTGATATCTTGGGATCCATAAGTACAAATATCTTTGGAAGTGCGACATCTGATGCTGACTCGCTCTGTAAACTGCTCGCTATCTTCTCCGCATTCTTCTCTGAAATGAATATCATGTTCATTTTGGTTTCATTTATTATGTGCTTTATAGCACTCCACCCAAAAGATGCATATATTGGACAGTTCATTCCGCTATAGAAATATGTTGCATGCTCTGTAATAATCCACTCTGGCCTGTTCTCTGAACATATCCCAACAATTGGCATAGATCCGCTTGCTGTGTCTGAGTGAGAAAGAATAAATAATGCAACTTCTTCTGAATACATAAATGTCTCTTTGTACGTTATGTACTCTATCTTGTCTTTTTCATTTATTCTCCCAAGGAAATTCAAGTCTCCATGGCTCTTTGCAGTGTCCTGAAGTGCTTGGTGCAGTGTTTTGCAATCTTCTGCACTTTCTATTAATTGCCCTTTGTTTTCGTTTATTGCATAAGAATGGGTATACACCACAGATTCCTCTTCTATTTCAGTAGTCTCTGACTCCTTTATCATCCTATAATGCATTATAGACATAAAGCACAGAAATAAAAATAATTAATATTTTGATTCTACTTACAATTGGAAATTCTTCAAAATCTTAATATAGCTGTAATTAACGTATTTTTATGCAATTACACAGATAATACATTAAAATTGTCACTGCTGTATAATTAAGCTTGCTTTTGTGCCATATACTATAATAAGAATGTGCTTATACCATATTTCATTAAGTAATTATTATCTAACTGTATGTAATTGTACTATTATATCTTATAGTATACTGCCGTATACTTCATGTAGTAATTAAACCTCTTTTGTGCAATTTGGAATATAGCTAGTTGTACTGTATAATATACTGTCCACATCCAATATATACTCATTCTACAGTAAACCAGTGAATAACCTAAAATTACGTTGTATTTTACTGTTTTATATAGATATCCATTCATAAATTACTACATATTCACTGTTTTGGGTTATTTTGAGCTATTTCTGGGCGTATGTTGTATATTTAGTTAGTCATGCAGTTAAATAAATAAGACTAAATTCTGTTTTATCTTCTGATAATTCGCTGGTCTGGATCGAATTGTTTGCAGGGGTATAAAAATAAAAATTATTTATGGTTTACAGATCTTCTAAAAATAAAAATGTGATACCTGGCAGTTACAGATAAAAATACAATTTATAGCATAAATAACAGTCATTCATGAATTGTGTGCATAGTAAAAATTAAATAACTGGTTTGTGGCCATCTCTAACCGATGGATTGGTTCTGCTGCACTTTACAGAAACTTGTTTCATAACGCACTAATCATACAGCAGGACAGATTAAAAACCCTCCAGCAGAAAACTGTATGAACAAGAACAACAGAGTAGTGGTGGGAGTCAGAATAAAACCACCTGCTTCAGCAGATGCACCGTGTCCACATGCAGACAAAGTATTCTCTGATCATACGAATCAGCAAATATATACTGAGTTCATTCGAAAGCACACGGATAAAATATCCTTTTCAACGATCTTTACATATGGAAGAACGGGAAGTGGTAAAACATACACAATGTTTGGAAGTAAAAATGCACCGGGAATTGCTGAGTTAATTCTTGAGGACAGGCTGAACTCGCATGGCGTGCTGTCTGTCAGATGCATTGAAATATACAATGAAGTTGCAACTGACTTGTTCACTGGTACGCCAATACGAATTGTTCAAGAGAGTAACACAACGCAAGTAATAAGCAAAACACAAGTAACGGTTAAAACAAGAGAGGACATTACAAGTCTTTTGAAAACCATTATGAAGAAAAGGAAGACATCAGAAACAGAGCATAACCAAGCCAGCAGTAGAAGTCACACGGTCATTGAGGTGAATTCTATTAATCTGGCGATAAATTTAGTTGACTTGGCAGGGAATGAGAAAATGGCCGAGGATTTAGACAGAAGAAAAGAAGGATTAATGATAAACAAGAGTCTGCTCACTCTAGGCAAAGTAATAGACCAGCTGCATACAGACACTCACCACGTATCATACAGAGAGTCAAAGCTAACTCGGCTGTTGCAGAATACGCTCAGCTATGGAACTATTATATGCATATGCACAGTAATGGATCTGTCTGACCATCTTACAATAAAATTCGCCGAGAGGCTTAAAAGAATCAAAACATCTGAGAGGCCTGTTATTAAATCAAAGGACGAGATTATTAATGATCTTAACCAAAAGATAGCGTATTTAACAGAACAGTTGCAGAGCATAAAAACAAAGAGCCATCTGGTGGAATGTGCTGCTGCTATAAACAGCCCGGCTGTAGTACACACAGGAACTGTTATTGAAGAGTGCACTAACCCTACAGAACCACAATCAGAACTCGCTACACTAACTCCTACAACAGCAGAAGAAGTAATTGAGGGCGTGGTAAAACCAGAAAATGGTGCCCAATCTGCAAATCTTTATGAAATGATTTATAAATACCTAAAGGTGGGCGCAGAGAAAGAAATGACAAATACGCTGACTCCTCAGGAGATGGATGCAGTCCACGTTCAAGTAACAAAACAAAAAAAGGGACTGTTGGATGGAACACCCTTTCGCAGTATTTTCAAAATGTCTCGAATTGAAATGCGATCTAGCCGCAGCCGTAGTAAGTCTTCAAAGAAGTCAAGCGGTTTCTCTGGTAATATACATAGTCCAAATTAATCTAAAAAATTATTCTTGATTATTTTATTTTCTAGTACTCTGTTTATATATTCTTTAGTAATATGCATAAATATACAACAAAAGTTGCAATAGATTTCAAATACATCTGTAATAACTTGAAGTAGCTAGGATTCTACTGTACACTCACCAATCAAAAATGCTTATCTATACAACTGCACTGGGTACCTTCTTAATTAGCAGATTTATTAATAAATTTAGGAATTTCTATATTTAAGGAAATATTTAAACTCTTGCAGAATGAATATAAATAAAAGTACATCTAATTCAGACTTACCTTCAGAATAAATATTTCTCTTTATGCACTTTATAATACCTTTATTACTGGAATTTTGGGTTAATTTGTGTTATACACTTCTGATGCCTTTCTTAGTGTTTGGATTAGCACAGCTGTATCCACTGGGTTTAATTAAATATTTTAAATTTCTTGGTTTTATTTCAATAGGCTTCACTTATTTTTCTTGGTGTGAAGGGATTTTTTATGTACAATTGTAATTATAGCAGAAAATAAATATCATATAAAATAGATTTATTCTGGGACAGTTATAGTTTTTTGGTGGTGGTTCTCTTCACAAACACATCAGGAGCTAAGATAGAATAGTCTCCATCACTCATAGTCTCATTTGCAATACCACAGGATTCTATAAATTCCTTTGTTCCTTTAATCTCTCTGCTGCTAAATATGCTGTCGTGCATGTCTTTGTTCTCTACAATATGGTCTTCTGTATCCTCTGTCTTATTTATTGATAGATTACCTATATCTTCTGATAAATTAGACAAATCGTTGTTCTCCTCATCTATCTTACTGATCATATCCACAGACACTTTTTTAATGCTAATTGGGGTGCCCGCAGAAGCTCCCTGCCTTTTCTTTATAATAGGTGTTTTCTTTGGGGTCCACTCTTTTTTCAGGCCTTCTTCTACCTCTTTCTTATGCATCTCCAGCCTCTGTCCAATTCTTTCAAGTGAATATCCTGGCTTTAGAGGGGGTTTCACATGGCCAGATGGGCATATTGTGCTTGCAAAGGATCTGATAGGCCCGCGAACAACTACATTTGCACCAGATGGCTTAAGCATAACCACGCTAGGCTTGGGGGATAGCTCCACAGTAGACAGCACACTTGCAGGCATTTTTTCTTCAGTGGTTACCACTTCTTCTTTCTTCTGAGGTGCCTGCTTGCTCTTCTCTGGAGCACTGCTGGTCAGCTCTGCCAAAGCCTTTCTATCCATTTCTGATATCATGGAAACCCCTTCTTTTGCACGTGCTCGAATCTCTGGGTTAATATCCTCCACTAAAAGCTCTAGAACTTCCACTAGCTCCTTCATTCTTTCTTTTTCTATCCCGCGTATTGCCATTTCAAGAAGCCCCTGCCTGACTGTTTTGCTGTTGCTGGTTATGTTTAAACGTATGTGCTTCGCTATACTCTTCAGTGCACACTTCTGTGCAATTGTCCCAGCAGTGGACACGGCCCGCATAAATATCACCTTATTTGTCTTTGCAAGAGCACTTAGTAAAGAAGGAAATATATGTGGTAGATGGTCCTTTAACTCATCACCCAATATCTCAGAAAGATTGCTCATTGCTTTACACCCACTCCCACTTAACTTACTCCGGTTGCTCTGTATACCTATCCCTATTAATGGTATTATTGATATTGCAGCCCTTGCTTCTCCCTCGGTTTTTACTTCGCCTACTCTCTCCAATACAACATCTATCTTGTTCCAGTTGTTCTCAGACTCTTTCTCTCTTTGTAAGGCAATTCCTCTTTTTACAGTCTCTTCTATGCTCAGTAGAGTCTTCATGCAATTAAAAAAATATTTCCAAGTAAACGATTTACTACAAAACTTTTATTAAATACATCTAAGGCCGCGTCCCAACAGTAAAATTAAACCAGCATGTGTGTGGGTATGGTTATTTCCTCCTAATTTCCCACTCTATACCCATCAACACAAGAACTATATCTTACTGCTTTGTAATCTTTTGGAGTAACTTAGGTGAATACTTTCGAATATTGAATTTTGTAAATATCTTTGAAGAGAGGCCTACATCGCATAGAATTGCATTCCCCGTGAACTCTGCTGGGTCACGAACGGGCACACCGAAAAATATCACTTCTTTATTTGGTGTTTCAATATTTTTATAATCACCCAAGAAAATAACTCTTTCTGCATTTTTTGTCATTTCTTCTTTAGCATCGGTGTCTGCTATTATTACAATTGTTTGATCCTTTCTTTTATTTGAGACTACTCCTCCATTTGACTCATAGTAGAATAGTTCTCTGGTCAGTCGCTGCGTTCGAACCGATGGAATAATTGTCACATCTGTTCCGTACAGCATGGAAAGCCTTCCCAATACAACTGCTATTTCTGAGAATATGCCGGCGCCGGTGTATACAACAAACTTCTTATCCATAAATTTGAAAATGTTCACAAACAAGTGCAGGACACCTCTTGCACCAGAGTAAATAACTTCACCTCTGGATGGACCATAAAGAGTGTCGGATAAGTCGATCACTTTATTATATAAATCCATTGATATATGAGTAGCAGTGACTGTTTTCTTCACCTCTTCTTTTTGCTTTGGCTTTTGCTGTGCTTGTCTTATTATCTCACTATCTTCGTCTGCTAGTATTTCCACCTCATCTATTTCGGATAGCTCAATTTCTTTCAAATGACCAGATACTTCCACAACCATTTTGTTCAGTTCTGGTGTGATCTGCTGCAGCCTTCCTATATGCGTTGCCTTGTTTGTTTTTATTATAAGGCATGCTCCTATATATTCTTCCATGGAGTATAAAAAAATTAGTCAATTAAAATATGGATAATAATAGATTACCACAGGAGGCACTGGAAAGAGTAACACAAAGGACAGATGAATTAATGGAAAGATATAACAAGTATGTAGACTCTCTTAAAGACTCATACCACACAGCGGAGAAGGAAAGAAAAGAGTTCTTGTCATCTGGCATTGAATTTACAAAGCTTATAGAGAATGAAGAGACAGAAAAAAGAACTCTAGAAGTGCACGAATCATATAAAAAGCTATTAGATGACAGAACAGCTCTCTCCAAGGCATTCTTAGCCGAAATAAATTCAGTTCTTTCTTTAGTCGACCAAGAGCTGCTTTTGCTTGAGTCGCCATATGAGCCAAAGTTTGGAATTCAGACACAGAATCCGAGAATATTCAAGACCAATAAAAATAATCCAAAAAGAATAAAAAGTGGCGATGACAAAGAGGCATTCCCAAGCGATGGCAAGTACTGCATATGCAATGGCCCTGCATACGGCGACATGATAGCATGCGATGCATTTCACATGGAAATTCCATGGTTTCATATGGAGTGCATGGGACTATTCAGTGCGCCCAGAGGAAATTGGCTTTGCCCAAAGTGCCAGCCACCCGAATAATTCAGTCATAGAAATGTACATAAACTTACATTATAGTTTTGTGAAGATATTATATAGAATAAATGCTCTAATACTGATTCGTTCCATTGGATCAAACACTCTTCCTCGTACTAGAATTAGCGTTATTTGCTAAAAACCAGAACTTATGCTGTAACTGTGTTGGTACAATTAAATTACTTATTAAATCATTTACTAATAAGTTTTTGTTAATTTTGGTAGTCTTGTAGGTTTTAATTAAGCTTTTATCGTTTATTTAGCTGCATTATCAAATTATAGTACTTCGCCATTGTTTCTAGGGTCTAGTTAGTTTAGCATTAATATACATAGATTAGATATTGGACTGGATTGGTTTCTGTCATATGATAAGCCATGCTTAATGCAAGAGTCTCTCATCCAACTTATACCAAGCCGCATAGAGCTGTTATATAGAAAATTAAAGCTATATAAGGCGAGAATAATAAAAAATTTGAATAAGTTCATTTATTCTATCTGGCGATTAATTCCTGTTTGTATGGGCATATTATAAGCATTAGCTGTGTGATATAGAGTGTATAGTAATCCATACATGCCAAACACATCGTTATGCCATCATTTGATTTTTTGATTTCTTTTGTATCCTTGATTTTATTTACTATACTTGTAACTTGGTTTGCCAATCCGTTTTTAGTTAGACATTGCAACAAATGTATTTTTTCCTGTTTAGACATGTTTTCTTCTATTAGCTCACCTATGTAATGTGAATTATTATATATATTTTTCATCTGTCTATACGCTATTATAAATTTAATAAGTGCAGAGTCTGCACGCTTAACTGACAGATATACAAGTATATCTGAAATAGGTTTTAGCTTCTTTATGGATTTATCTAGCATTTCATCAGTCTTCAATGACTCCCGATCTAGAATAGAAGTTATATCAGGTCTTCCGTCAATATATGTCTCAAGAATAAAACCTGCAATATAATTTACCTGACGTACTCACGAGGAGTAACACCACCGCCGCCCTGCCGCGTAGCCAAGAGAGAGAAGAGAGTGAAAGAGAAAAGCTCTTTATTGTCTTTAGGAAGCGACCCAAGCCTGCGCGTACATGGAGTCCCGGGCGCAGTTGTGTTAGGCCTGGTGCTGAAGTTAGGCCTGGCGCTGAAGTTAAGCCGTCGATGCTTCCCTGAGTCTCCCCCTTAAATTGGGGGAAGAGCTCCAGTTAAATAGTCAGAAGTTGATATACTGATTCATAGACCCCGCCAAAGCAAAGGCTGGATCATCGCACGAGCTGGTGCGTAAACAGATCGCCCTCGGGGGCTCACGTTTGAGTGGTGGTGTCACCACAGAAACTATATAGAAGCCTTTAAATTTCAATAAAGACCATATTTCAAGTTATGAAAAATAGAAGTTTTCATACATAAAAAGAAGAAATAGCTTCTTGGTATAAATAACTAGACTTAAAAGAGATCTTTATGTTTAAAATAATTCTTTTGTATTTTATTTATGACAGTATATATATCCATGTAATTATTAATACATGCATGATATATTTTATAGGGAATAATCTTACATCAAATTAGTGTTGCAAGAGTACTGCCATAGTATGCGTCTATAAATGCACTTGCTCCTCCTTCTAGGGATGCTTCTTCTGAGAATTTAAACTGAATCTGTATCTTGTTTAATTCTTCTATTTCCAAACTACCTAGTATCATTAAAATGTACTTAATTACTTGGTCTTCGAATTCCTTTGTGTTACAACCGGATCCAGTTAATCCAAATATGTATGTGTTCTGGTTTTTGTTGTTTCTTCTGTGTTTACATATAATGCCTGCTAAAAGCCCCGCACATATTCTGTACTTTCTGTCAACTGTATTCTCAATGGTGTTATTAGTCAAGTTAATTATTTGATCTAAAGTAGACTTTTCTACAAAAGTTTCGCTAAATAACTTTGTTATGTTTTCAGCCACTTGCTCTGGTGATAGCTCACTATTCTTTATTTTAAAGTCTCTTATCATAATTAACTCTACTTCACTATTGCCTAGCATCTCCTGTACTTTCTTGGTAAAGAATAGGTTTATGTACTTTTCAAAGTATAATCCTCCTACCATCTTTTCTAAGAGATAAACTCCTTTCTCTTTCTCTGCCTGCTCATCTAACTCCTTATCAATGTCATCCATAAGATCGTGAACCCCCTTAAAATCAAATCCTCCACACTCTGTGTTCAGAATTACACGCACATTTTCAGGTGTGCCGTTTGTTATAATTTGCATATTCTCTAAATATGAGCAATTGACACCGGTTCCTAAAACAAACCCACCAATTGCATCTTCATATGTTGAACATGCCCAGGCGCCTAGCGCAGTTGTATCATTCACAATTACATTGAACTTGACATGCTCTGCAGTCAGCTTGTTTAACTCGTCTAGTGGTATCTCAGATATGCTCTCGTCCGTGGTGACTCTTTTCCAATTGAACTTTTTTGTAAACCGTGTTACTTTTATTTTATCCCCATGTCTCTCAAGCGGATATGAAAAAGTAAGTGCTCCATGCATTGGTTTGTTATGCACACCGCCAATTTTCTCTCTCCTCTCTGCAACAAATGCATTTATTTTCTCTGCCATAAATTCATAGATGGTTCTCTCACCTATATCCTCTTTTGTTTTTGGTATTATGTGTTTAACTGTATCCTTTGTTACTTTGTATAGTTTTCTGCTGTTTGCATCCTTTTTGTATATATCCAGCTTTAGACTAGTGCCACCTAAGTCTGCACACAGAATTTCTGCACCATTACTGTCCTCACATGAATTAATAGCAGTCACTCCAGTTGGCTGCATAATAAATTGCGACTGCATAAGAGAAGACTTTGTATCTCTTACGCTCTCTTCAAGATGTTCCATTAGATCTGTCGCTAAGTTCTTTAGTATTTCTATTTTATCTTCTTTTGTTGATGCACTGCAGCTGCATATGCCCCCCATTATTACCCCATAAATTATTGCTATTAATTTACTCCTGAACTTCATTGTTGAATAACCAAAAAAACTTCATTTTATACTTTTCTAATTATACTCATTCATTACATTGAATAATTAATAAACATTGAGGTTAAATAGTATCTCCTTTATTTAAGCAAAACATTATAAAAATGAAGAGTTTTTAATTAAAATTAAAAGGGTACTTAAGAATATTTATGTTTATGGCCAAGTTCCAAATATATATTATATTATGCTGGTGGCTATAAAAAAATATTCTTAATTTACTAGCCCAAATAGAATACTATTTGTACCTATAGTACAATTAACTAAACATTAGAGTACTAGAAGTAATTATAATAATTTACTAGGAGAATATGTGAAAATGCATGAATTATGAATTGTATACAGAAAATACTATTAAGTGCTCCTTTATTTCAAACAGATGCAGAATATCACTATTAGCCAAGTAAAAACAACATACAGAATGAAATGAGTAATAATATAACAAATAGAACACTTCTAAATTTTTAGGTTAGACTAGTTCCATATTTGCTCTTGGCACATTTCTTTAAGCATATTTCTGTTTTCTTTAAATTCACTAAAAATACACTCTTCTGTTTCTTCCGCTTGGCTGTACATATAAAGAGGTGTTAGGTGTAAAACAGTCCTTTCAACCTCATTTTCTTTTATGTATTGTATTAGATCGTCTTTTATCTTATAGAATATAGAAAGAACTCGTTCTGAGTGTGCTTGTAAAAACTGTTTAAGAACCCAGTGGCTCTGCACTCTTTTTTCTTTTATAGCTGAAATTACTGCCTCCTCTGCAGTAGACATGTCTTCCCTCTCAAAGTACTCAAGAAGTGTACTGTCTGCAGGTAAATACTGCATACACTTCATTAGTGAGCAGAAATGAAGAATGTACCTTGGTGAAATGTTTCCCTCAAGCACTGCTATATTTAAAAGTGCCAATGAAAGAGTTTTTTCCTGGGCGGTAAATGCACTTCCTGTGCACATGTGCTCTAACTTTCTCAACAGGTCCATTATCTCATGTGGCTTTACCTCATTATACTTTCTTCTCAGAAGAGCACTAAGTTTTTGTGCTGATTTTAAATCAATTGTTGTAAATCTGAGAATGTCCTTACTCCACATGCTGTAAGGCGTATTTGGTGTTGAAAAGTCTGTATACACCATGCTATTAATTTTCTGTGGCTCTACTCTGTCTATCTGCGTGGCCCGAAATAAAAGAATATCATATATGGTGTGCATAATACTTGGGTTGTTCTTAGCTATCTCTTCTAGCCTTTCTGAATCTATTGCTCCTAAAAGGTCTGCTAGCTCTGCATGTGAAATAAATGGCGCTTGGCTCACTACTTCTATTATCATTTCGTCTGTGCACTTGGAAGTAAGCTGAGACCTTTTCTGCTGGCCGCTTTCTCCGTATTCGGTAGTCATATAAAAAAATAATTCCGATTGGTTTCTTTATCTCTTTCTATCTTATTGGATATATAAACATTTAAGAAAAGAATTTTGTTCCCCTGTAATGAGTGAAGTAATAGTTACATTCAGAAATATGAAAGACAAGGAGTTTGTTACTCCTCCAATGCAGGTTGCAGAGGATTTCTCACCTGCGCAGATGGAGCAGTTTCTGAACAGTTTTTTAAATCAGGACAAGTCCTATGCCTTCTTCTACAATGGAGAGCAGATTCAGAAAATTCCAGAGTGTGAGAAGGAGCAGACTCTTGAGATTGAGTTCATTGCAGTAACAAAGATTATGTCTGAGACAGCCAAAATAGATGTGGACAGTGCAATTACTTCAATTTCAATACGAAGAAATCCTGAGATTCATATAGACACTGTTATAGTGTGCACTACCACTGGAGAAACCAAAGAGTATTCACTTGGTCCTGGAATTGAACTAATAAAGGAGTTTAACTCATTCAAGCCAATTAGGGCAGTTACCTCAACAGAAGAGGGTATATATGTTCTTACCACTACAAATAAAGTGGTTGACATTGAGAAAGGAGAAATTGTATTTGAGGCAGACCAGCCAATAAGAACAATTGGAAACTGCAAGAACTATTTGGCAATTGGCCTGGCTTCAGATGAAATTGTTATTTTAACAGACAACAAAGAATCCACACGGTTTAAAGCAGGAGGAGAAATTGGTAAAACTATTTTCAGAGTGATAAATGACGAGATTGTTCTAATAGTTGCTATTATAGAAGGAATAATTGAGATATACAAGGGAAGCGACTGGAAGAAGACTGAGTATAGTCTTCCTACACCAATCACTGCTGCTGGGTATGAGGGAGAGAAGATATATGCTGGCGGGCTAGGTGGTGGCATATACATATGCAGTATGAGTGGGCTGGAAAAGCAGTATCAGTCAGATGTTGAGTTTATTTCCAGAATTGAGTGCGGAACTACATTCTTTGGGTATTCAAACAAAAACAGCATTCTTTTGCGAGACAAAGAAAATTACACTGGCACTCATAAGATAGAACTTAGCACGCCTGTTGCAGATATTAAAATATCTGGAAAAAGACTGTTTGTTGCCGAGGGAAGCAGTTTAAAAATGTTCAATATATTTGATGAATAAAAAAATAAGCATATAGTGTATAGGGTTGTCTACTTCTTTTCATTAGGAAATAAGCTATATTAGGCTTAGTAACTGGTTATGTTGCAGCAATTCTACTTCAATATAATTTAAGTTATATCAGATTCTATTAAAAGCAGTTTTATAAACAATTAATGCGTACACTAAATACTGAAAATGCTTGCTTCCATTAATAAATTTCAAAGTGTTTCATTAAACATACATTTTTGTCTATATATTGTTGGTTTCTATTATATGATGAGCCATGTCTAACATGAGAGCCTCACGCCCACAATCGCGAAGTCTTTTATATAGCTTCAATTTCCAATTATACAGCTATATAAGATGAGAATAATAAAAAATTTGAGTGAGTCTTAATAATGTACATGGAAGTAACCAAGTTATATTAAACAGTTTATTGTTTTTCTTATACATGTTCTGTGCTTAATAATTGAATTAACTCTTTTCTTATCTCTGTGGTAATAATTATGTTCTAATCCAGTTTTAATCATATTTCTCTTTATATATTTATACTGTGCTGTATACAATGTAAATGTGTTTTTATTTATTTTATAGATTTATAAAGTCTTCTACCTATAAAATTAAAACATTCTACATGTGTGTACATATTTATTTTTATTAAAACCCATTGAAATAAAAATGAAAGAATAAAAATCAGCCAAATCAGGTTATTGCTGTTGTAACACGTAGAAACCCATTTTATTTGTGTATAACCTGAAAAACATCTGGAATAACTTATAGCTGCATTATTAGGACAGTTTAATGAAAATCTGTAAATATCACATAAGTTAACTAAATATATAGAAATATATGACAACTAAAACACAAGTCACTTTATTATAACTGTAGGTATTAAATATAGCAAAAATTCTGTTTAATGTGTACAAATCTGCATGCAACACGCTAATTAGTGGGTGTCTGGTTTTGTGACATGAAAAAGTTTTTAATACCCTTTTTATGTATACTGTACAGCGAACTCCAGTCTTCTATCACATTGAAATCTGCCTGTGGTTTGTCAAAATCAATAGTCACTGATTCCATTGCCCTGCTAATTAATCTCTTCTGCATTTCTAGCTTGGAGTATACACTCCTAAACTTGGCGGCCCCTGAGACTGTTTAACATACTTTAAGAAAAACACAAGAGAGTACATTCTTAAGACAGATTCATCAACATAAGGGAACGCTTTCATCTGCTCTTCTATGTATTTTTTATATGTTTCTTCTAGTTCGCTTGGTATATCTACTCCAACAGATTCTATTATTTCTGTGTATTCTTTGTATAACTTCGGGTTATATTCATAAGTCATTATTCTCTCCACAAAATTTTCGATGTTTTATTTTTCATATAAAAGACATTCTGCCGGTTAGACTAAGAATTTATTTTTTCGTTTAATTGAATATTATTGTATTATAATCAGTGCAAGGCTTATTACATATTTATTTCAATTAAACGGCTAATAACTAAATACAATATACAATATACATAGTACAAAGAGTATAATGCATTGAATTTCGGGTTATATAGAAGATTAAATACCCTATGCAGAGCAATATATATATTAGTACAACACAGTATTTTTATTAGCTTTTTATAGAGACAACTTTATTCTCCGTGGTTTTTTCCTTTTATCTTTAGAGGATTCCAAGCATTCATTTCTTTTGAGAAAGCAACAGTTTTATCTGGTAATAGTGCAACTACATATAGACCCAGCTGGGCGGTAAGGAATGCAATAAAAAAGAATGACTCAAAGACGGTTCTTCCTGTAAATATAAACCACATCAGAGACTGCCCTAAAAACCAAAAGTTGACTACCCATCCAATTACTGCGCATATTCCTTGTAGAAGAACAATAATTGCTAAAGTTTCAAGATGAGATGTTCCAAGTGTATATGCAATGTATATAAATGGAAGAAGAAGATCTGCACCAACAAAAACTGCAGAAACCCCAGGAATACTCTTTCTGGAGAAAAGGAAGGCTGCCTCCCAGTTAATAGAGGAGAGCGCGTGGTTATGCCCTGTTATGAAAAACATAAGTTTTATCAAGAAAAACAGGAAGGCCCCTTTTTGTGTGCTGTGCATAGGTGTATCAACGCACTTTTTTACAATAGGGCAGAACAGATATAAAAATGATAGGGCAGATAATGGAGTGTAAAGTAGCATAGGAAGTGTTTGAGGAGAGAAAAACAGCGAGAAGGATCTACTCATGTGGGGGACTCCTAAAGAAAAGAACTGGCTTACTGCAAACAAAACCACTCCAGTGCTTCTTAAGTCATATTTCTTAGCTGGTATTCGCATCCAGTGTGCTAAAAAGAATGCGAATGAGAAGAAAAGAAGAGTTTTCTCAATTGATGGTATATGGTATCGGCTGGGAAGCTTTTTAATCCATCTAATATATACCACCCTATCTACGGAGTGTAATGGGAATTCGCCAGCAACAAAGCTTACAACTGGAAGAACTATTAGAGATAAGATTGAGTAGAATGGATAGCAGAGAACCATGCACATTATTAAAGAGATCACATCTTCATGAATAACCGAATGTACAGAATGTGCTACCATGGATATCGAAAACACTGAGAGAGCAAAGGATAGCTTGAATACTCTTAGCTGCACAAGAGCCAACTGAATCATTATCCCAGCTAATAGAAACAAAACACCTACTGCCATTCCAAAAATAGAGGATTTATGGAATATTTTATGAATCTCGTCACCAAAGTGTTCATTTAGTAAAGAGCCTGATAGCTTGGGAGTGAGTTTTAGGTATTCTGTGCCATAAAAGTGAGAAAGAGTAGTTTTCTGTCTTTCTAGCTCTAAAAAGTAAATGTCTTCTCTCTCTTCGGGAATAATAGGAATCAGTCTGCCAGACGAATTGTATGGAACTGCAAGGCCCATAAAAGCACATAGCGTTGGTAAAATATCGTTTTGTGAGATTATATTCACTGGCTCAATGATATTTAGCTCACCTAGTTCATCTTTATATTTCTTGTGTGTATTGCTTTCTTGTGTAATTTGTCTTTTGTCTACCTTCTGTTCTGTAGTTATTTCGGGCGCTATGTCCTTTGCTATAAATAAAAAGGATGCAGCTTTTTCGGGAAGAGATGTACCTCCATGCGATCCATCATTATTTACTCCATGGTCTGAAAGCACTGCAATGAATGACTCATCAGTCATGTTGCTGTATAGCTGATGAATAAATTGGTCTATCATTTGCAAGGCTGTTTTAACCTGTATGCTGTTGGTTCCGTATACATGTCCATATGAATCTGGTGATATTAAATGAATAATTACGTAATCTTTTGACTCATGTGCTTCTAACGCCTGCTTGATTAGCCTTTCTTCTTCACTGAATGGAATGAGCCCATATGGATGGTATATCTCCCCAATGTTCTTTTTAATTTCTGGGAATAAATATGTCCATGTTTCATCGCCATAGAATAAGAATGATCTGTCATTCATTTGCAGCTGTCTTATAAAATTGTCTACTCCACTACTCTGTTTGTGAAATGATCGTTGTGCAGAAAGAAGAGTGGTTGGTATTCCCGAAAATGTTGAGAGAATCCTCATTGCTGTGCCAGTTGGTAGATCTGCCATGCTCACTGCTTTAAATACATCCTTTTTGGGAATTCTTTCTAGAACAGAGAAATTATCATGATACAAAGTCTTTTTGTCTTCTTTTACTTCATGAATTGCATCTGCTCTTACTCCATCCATGACTAGAATAACTCCTTTTTTGTATATGGCAGGTGCTTTCTTTTCATTGCTCTCTGGTATTGGCGACCTTTCCATAAAAAGACTCTTTGAGTATATCACTAAACCGAGTGTTGATATAACAAGTACTGCTATTGGCCCAATTATATTATAAAGTGCTTTTGTGCACTGGTGCATGCGCATTAAACTCCTTTTTTTTGAATTATTTAATGGGATTAATATGCCTTATATTAGACCAATTGTGTTTATAATTAATTTAATACAGCACCTAGAAGTATATTTCAAGACATTTCATTAAATACAATCAAATGCAGTTAAATGTGTATGGGTTATTAACCAATTACAAGTTGTTATTATATGATTATAGTTTACTCCTAATTTTTATATAACAGCCCAACTTTGACCAAATAATTATAATTTGTTTAAATGTTCTCTTATAAAAGGAATAGTTATAATTTGCAATATATATAAGCAGGATTTATTAAAAATAAATATTATTCATTCCTTGCATATAATTATTTCTAATGCCAATAATTTTATATTTTTAAAAAAATAAATCTGCTTGATAAATGATTTATAACAAATGAATAATAATATTAAGGTTTGTAAAGAATCGCGCATATTAGTAAAATAAATACAAATATTATCTATTTGTTGGTTCATCATGGGTATACGGTGACCATATGTGCATCAGTGGTGACATTGTGCCTCATAGTGCAATGTAATAATTTGTATGATGTTAATATATGTGTGTATATCATTTGTGATATGGGCGTGTTAACTGAGATTGTATATAATAGAGGCAGAAACTATATAAGAGTTTCTGGAACTAATAGAGATAAAGTTTTGCTATGTTGTCTAAGAGTTCACATTTACAGGGAAGATGAAAAAACTAGCTCATATATTAAGGAATAGAAAAATAAAAATAGGAATTTGCTAATAGACGGGATATTTCCCTATAAAACAATAAAAGAGTTTGAAAACTGCTGCTAATAAATATATTATACAATTACCATTAATAAAAGTAAAAATTAGAAACTTTATAGTACTAATAGTACTATGAAAATATTTAGATACTCTCTATAAACAAGAAGTCAAATAGTAATTAGCTTGGACTATTCTAGTATTAAGCTAAAATTAAAAATGTTGGTTTCTGTCATATGATAAGCCATGCTTAATGCGGGACTCTCGCGCCCAACTTATACTAAGCCGTATAAAGCTGTTATATATGGAAAATTAAAGCTATATATAACCCGAAAAACCCGAAAAATTTGAATAAGTTCATTTATTCTAGCATAGAATAAACAGCTTAAGTCATTAAGTGTAAAATTATTTGTTCTTTACAATATATTAAAATATAACGGTGTGACAATTAAATTGAAATAGTTTTTTGACATCACATGTCAAAAGAAATCAATTTAATCATGTGGTCTATAAATAGAAATTGAGAATTAATTAATGCTAAAATTTCCTAATGAATAATTCAAAGAATTCAACTACAAGAATAGCACAAAATATAAAAGAAGTATTAACAACAATAAAAGCAAAAGAATGCACAGTTAAAAGAAGATTACAAACACTAAAAAACAGCAATATTATAGTTTTAGCAGTGGTAGTGCTTTTTCTGAGGGAGATATACTCTTCAACTTCAGAGATGGTATCCAGTATGTTATCTGTTGTAGAAGATTATACAATAAGTAGTCCAGAAATAGGTGATGTGGAAATTCATCCAGATGGAAATTTGAATCTAATGATGTCATATGTGCATACTAAAAGTGGGCATATGATGATATTAAGATGTTTGAATACAAACATAATGATGGGGCACCGAAGTGGCATGGTAACGATGCATAACCAACTTAATAGTGGCAGTACAAAATACAATACTGGGGAAGATATGCTGAACCCTATTCTACCATATGAAGGGAGCGTGCTGGAGTATATTAAAGAACATCATGCGGTTCTTCTTTGGCTATATGATTCTAATGGTATGATGTCATATAACTCGAAAAAAGATGATTTGGCACATTTGTTTGCAGTGAATTCTATCAATGAAAAACGCAGAAATAATTACATTGAAGGAGACTATAAGCTAATGGCTGCATTATTTCTTCTATCAGAAGGTCTTAAGTTGCCTCTTAAGCATGAATGCATTAATGATGAACCAAAAATTACTTTATACAAGTATAATGAAGACGAAGAAAATACTATTTTTCAAATTAATGACATACCATGGAATAATAACAAGAAGAATCAAAGTACACGCGAATTAATTAACTTTTTATTTGAGTACTGCAACAGCCCTGTATTAGAAGGTGCTGGATTTAAAGACCCAACCAACTATGAAGAGTATGCCACTGGAAATTTTATATACACCCCAGGATTCCTTATACGGACCTACATATACCATTATTTAAATAAAATAAAAAGAACAGAACCAAAACTGTTTGTTAATGCAGTGCATGATATATTGAGGTTGTATATGCCAAAAAAGGAACAAACTAGCGATAAAACAGATATACAGTCTAAAGCAGAGGAGATATTCAAAAAGCTCTTTATGATTACTAGTAATTCTGAATCGGACATTAAAAAGAAGAAGCGCCTTATGATTAGAGACATAAAAAATATATTAGAAGTAAACAACTTCTTATATAACCCTAATAGTTGCAATCTTGCTAAAAAAGGGCCCATTCAATTGGCTTATATGCTTAGCGCAGATCTTTCTAACAGAGAGAACGATTCCTTTATGCGAATTGCGCTTAATGACTATATGAAATACTTATCCGCGCATAAAAAATATAATAATGAAGATGAGAATGGTATTGCCAAATACATATTTGAGTTAAGTAAGGAACAATTTGAAACGTTCTCTAAAAATAAGCTTATTGGCATTAAGCACTGTGTTCCATATGCGGGAATAGCAAACCAATATGATTTAGCTTTTCTACTAATAGCAAGAGCATTTAGAATGAATCTGAAGAGAACTGACCCTATAATGATGCTAATTAAGAATTTGCTAGCAAATGCATATAGGAAAATCTCTGTTTCTATCAATAATGAACGAGAATATTTGGTACATTATATTGCAGGTTTTATTCTTGAGACATATATTGACGAAAGACCTGATATAACTTCTATTCTAGATCGGGAGTCATTGAAGACCGATGAAATGCTAGATAAATCCATAAAGAAGCTAAAACCTATTTCAGATATACTTGTATATCTGTCAGTTAAGCGTGCAGACTCTGCACTTATTAAATTTATAATAGCGTATAGACAGATGAAAAATATATATAATAATTCACATTACATAGGTGAGCTAATAGAAGAAAACATGTCTAAACAGGAAAAAATACATTTGTTGCAATGTCTAACTAAAAACGGATTGGCAAACCAAGTTACAAGTATAGTAAATAAAATCAAGGATACAAAAGAAATCAAAAAATCAAATGATGTGCGAGTTGCACTAAAACTCCCAAATGACCTACTTGGATTATTGAAAGTTCTAGAAAACATATCCAATGATTATAGAGATTCCATAATAAACGATATTAGGCTCTTTCTACCCGTGGATGGTTATAATGAGATATTAGAATTTGATACTGCGCCCAAATAAACAATAAAAGCTTAATTAAAACTTATAAAAGACTACCAAAATTAACAAAAACTTATTAAGAAATGATTTAAATGCCTCTTTGTCATCGCTGCTTTTTATTCTTTTTGGATTATTTTTATTTGTCTTGAATATTTTCGGATTTTGTGTCTGAATTCTAAGTATTTATGTATATAATATTTTTATACATTTAAATATTCAATAATTATTAGAAAAGCGCTTAATATAAAACATAAGTACTATCCAGCAGATATTCTTAAGAATAAAAACAGCTAATATTATATAGAATGTCAGTGCACGCTAGAAAGCAATATTTGCTATGGAAGTATGAATTATATCTGTATTATAGGTTAAATATACTGCAGTAACTGTAATATTAGTGAAGGCAATAGTATGGCATACCTGATATGAATTAGCTGTATATTATATCAGAATTTGAGTTTATTTATATATGATAGAAAAGGCTGCTGCAACAAACACATAAACACCTAGACCAAAGAGTGTGCTGCCTATAAACAAGCACTCATGTAAAACTTAGACATTTTACTCATCCATGCCGTATAATACAATAGCTGCACCATTAAGATACTTTAACTTACATTCTCGTTTAAGGCGGTTCAAAGCAACAGAAAGTGGTTCATTTTGATTTTTAATAGCTTCCATAATTCCTATGCTAGTTATGTCCAAGTCTTTGTCAGTGATATCCCAAAGAGCACCCACAACGTTTTTAACCACTGGTATATGCATATACGATATGCACGTACTGTGGGTATTGTGCATTGGGAATGCAGAAATCCTTGCGCTTGAGCACCCAAACAGAAAAATACTTTTTGTTCTTAGCTCAGTGTCTTTTACATTTTTTATAATTCGTCTGAGCTTCCTTGGGGTAAAGAACTTTTCGCCTCCACCATGGCCAAAGTACATAAATATTCGGTGGGAAAGAATTGCTTGTTCTGTTTCCATTGGAAGAGGTATTCTATTTTTAATTCCTGCTGCATGTGGTACATACTCGTTAATGTATTTAACAATACGTTCTTCTGTTTGAATGAGGTTCTTTTCCGGGTTTAGAACGTAGAAGAAGTCGTGGTCCTCTAAAGCTTTACTTTCTGTTTTATTTGAGGATGAAAGGATATGGCAAAGTGATGAGCACCGGAACACACCTCGATCAACAAACGAGTTACACATTTCAAATGGAACACTGCCAAGTATGTCTTCAATTACTAAAGCCACCCGATTCTTAATTACATGGCCCTTTATTGCATACTTTTGGATGTACCTGTCAACTTCTGTTAGTTCTTTCTTTATTTCATTGTCTAGTGAAATTCGTATTCTCCACCATTCCTGCTTCTGCTCTGGCGTAGTGCATACTCTTTTAAGCACGTCTCTGTTCTGTTTTTGTACATTTGCAAGACGAGCCAAAAGAGTCTTTACATATATTTTAGATTTTATAACAGACATTTTAGCCTTTTCATTGTAGTATATCAGCCCAAACGCAATGCATCCATCAATAGAGTACACTACAATAGGTGAAATATCTTGGCATTTCTCCCCAATTCCCTTTATTTTGTTAATATACTCTAAAATTGACCGGTTACCTATTTCACTACATGCTATCTCTCGTGTATCGTATATTTTTACATCTCGAAGCAGGGTTATTTCATTTTTGTACTGAAGGCATCTGCTAAACTTATCCTCAAGTGTTATAGGAATGTTCAGCAGTCCATTTACATAAGAGGATATTAGAGTGTGCTTTGCCTCGTTTTCTGAAACTATCTCTTCTTTAGCAGCCTCTATTGTTTCTAGCATAGATTTAAAGAACTCACCGCCAGCAGTAAACTCAACACTCTCTGATAAAAGAATCCCGGCCTTGCACATCCATACAGCATCGTAATAGCTTCCTGATCTGTGGGCAGCGCTTGCACCAATAGATAGAAGATGAAGTCTACATCCAAAATGCACCGAGTCGCCAGATGTACTTCTTCTAAGCAGCTCTTCTACCCGATTAAATGCACACAAATACTCTCCATTCACATACTTATAATACGCAGATAAGAATATCCTATCAAAATCATCTGTTTCCTTTAAATCCTCTGCATATAAATACGTTCTATTCCTCATGTAATAGCTATCAAAACACCTCCTAACATACATATCATTGCTGCACTTTAACTCTTCGGTTTCCTTAAGATCTCCTAACAGATCTTCTTTCGTTCTGTTTATACTTTTCCATACATCGTCTGAGTCTATCTTGTCTAAGCTCTTGTGCAAGGATTCTGTCATGTTGCAGCCTGAATAGGCAGTTATTTCTACACCCTTACTTTTTCCCATGCATGCCTCATCTGCTGAGTCCTTTGTACACACTATAAATCTGTTTTGGTGCATTGCCTTTTTCATATCTGGTGTAATGTACATTTCTTCTACCTCTTCTTCGGTTAGTATTTTACAAAAGTACAGTACGTTATATTTCTGCAGTTCATGAAAGAGTCTTTTTATCTTCTGGTCAGAATAGTTCTTCTGTAGTAATCCGAAAAGGCCTTCTCTATCTGTAATGTATAGTAGAGGGGAATATTCAAGCAGCTCCTTCTCTGTGCCCATCTAGAAATTTCTTTAAAAATATATTTTATTTACGCTTTTACACCAATTAATACTTCCTTTTTAGTATGCGACTATCACTAACTATTCTTTTATTTACCTCTATAACTATTTATTCATCAATTATTTTGTTTTATTAGATGCCTTACATAAGAGCGTCTTCGCCTCTTAAGTACTCACCAGCATCACCGTGTCTTACAACAACCACAGCAGTTCTATCCCCTGCTAATATTTCATTACCAGACTTAGACATAATTCCAAATCCAATAGGAATGCTTGAGGAAGTAGTTAGGACAACTCCTGCGTTTTTTCGAATGTCTGGAGCAACTCCACACAGGTGTGCTCTCTGCACGTGGTTTCCATAGAGAACGTTCATCTCAGCAGTTTGCTTGATCTTGATCTTGCTGCTGGCATACATCATAAGCATGTGCAGCCCAGTGATCTTAATACGGAAGAACTCTGATTTAGTCAGCCGCCCAATGCACGTGCCAATGCATAGAATATTATCATTTGGAATTATACTGGCTTTTTTAATAAGGTCTTTTCTAACGTAATATATTCGCTGTTTGTGGTATACCAGCTCGTGCAGAGGGTTAAGAAAGGAGGAAAGATTGTTTCCCATGTACTGCTTCAGCTTTTTCTCAACTTTGTCAAACTCTTCGTCTTTTAGCGGCCGCATTAAAATTTTTATGAAATTCTTTTATTTATTCTTTATTTTCATTTTCGGGTGGGAATAAACTTAAATTTAAATTTTTTGGTGCCCCCTGCAGTGGAATGTCAACTAATAAAAAGAATTCCAGAAAATTAAGAGGTCACGTATCACACGGACACGGTAGAGTAGGAAAGCACAGAAAGCATCCAGGAGGTAGAGGTAAGGCAGGAGGTCTTACCCACCACAGAACGCTGTTCCAGAGGTATCACCCAGATTTCTTTGGAAAGAGAGGTATGAACATTTACTTCAGAAGATACAACAGCAGTTACGCACCATACATTGAGGTTGGTAACATATGGGGATTAGTGGACAAGTGCGGACAGTATGATCAGTTTGCAAACGACTCCACACAGGTACCAGTTGTGAACTTGTCTGAGTTTGGAATATTCAAAGTAATTGGAAAGGGTGACTCCCCTATTAGACCAATTGTTGTGAAGGCAAGAAGATTTACTCCAGAGGCAGAAGAGAAGATAGTTAAGGCAGGAGGACAGTGCATTCTAACCGTTTAGATTAGCACTTATCAAACGCTAAACCCAAACCATCTAATAAATAAGAACTTAATACCGACCAAGACTTTATTATGCCAGTAATT
The DNA here is from genome assembly GCF_000250985.1 of Nematocida parisii ERTm1. Taxonomy (NCBI): domain Eukaryota; kingdom Fungi; phylum Microsporidia; genus Nematocida; species Nematocida parisii. Next base: position 176,646 of record NW_013524650.1, on the reverse strand, counting down.
AATGGCAAGGCTTTAACTAAAATACTAAAAATGTAAGTAGCAAAAACAGTACAAAAAGCATGTGCGCTTAAGAATCAATAGATTCTGCCGATGATGAAAAGACCCTGGGAGCGTGCGGTGGAAGGTACTAAAACCCACTGGAAACTGCACAGGCACTGACAGATCTATTTCTGAGGCATATTAATACATAAACTCTTCATTTTATTTATAGTGTTCTATAGACTGTATAAATTATAAATACTTTAAATATAATACTTATACAAAAAAACAAAAATATCAAGAATCCGTATAATAGGACAGTGTAGAAGAAGTTCATTATATTAATGCATTCTGTTTTCTATTATTAGTAAGACATTCTTTGTACTTTTAAATAAAAACCAAATTTAAATAGTTAAGCTGAAAATATCCAATGAACCAGACTGAAATAAATAGTCTGATGTGCACAGGCACTATGGGTAAGAAATAATAAATACATAAAATACGCAAGGTCTTCAAAAATATCTAATTATACACCATAATAATTTAAAGTAGTTTATTTAAACATAGCCATCTGTTATATTTTACCAGTATGCACATTCCAAGATTCAATTTCAAAGAAAAATCTTATTTTCTTAAATATTCTATTATTAATTCTATTTATATGCACTTTATATAACCAAATACAATATAATATGTGAACTATGCATAATTTATTAAAATAAAATATTATTTATGCCTTACATAATATGCTTAAATACTTAGAAATAAGGTATTATACTAATTTCTATTCTGCAGTAAAGGATTGTACCCAATGAATAAAATATGAGAATATAAACCATTCTCAGCATAAAACAAAACTATAAGACTAACTGCAATTAAGCTTATAGTATATAGAACATACAATACATTTAAAATACTCTTAATAATGGACCCTTTAAAACTAAAAAATCTCGGTTTGTTATTATTCTTAAAAATACTAAATACTAACCTGAAAATTACCAACACAACACAGACTGCCATGTATATTATAAATAGTAACATGAAATTAGAAAGTTCACATTTTCTTATAAACATTCCAACTAACATGCCGGCGATTCCTGTTATTGTAATTTTCAGAGTAAGCATAGTATAATCCGTTGATACTTGGAAGGCTTGGCCATTCAGTAGGTTATTTATAAATAGAGTGTTCATTAAAATACATGAGATATACAATAGCAAACCAACGAATATATATATAATAAGTGGAGTTGTATTGTCTAAAAAGTCAATTTTTATAGGAATTTGGGTTAGATCTTTTCCAGCAATACCGAATAGGAATATAACTTGCATTACACAGCAATAGAACCATAAAGTGAAAAATTGAATAAGATCAATAGACCTTTTAAATTTGGCATTCATCTTTTGTAAAAATAGATTAAATCTAAATTCATAATTAAGTGGACTGGCAACGCAGTTTAAATATTCATGCATACAACTTTGCTGACTATTAAGCATTTTTTGTATACTGTCTTTATCCAGAGTAGTATTAAATTCATTTGAATCTTCTTCATTCAATGAAATTGTATGGGATGGGGCTTCTCTTGATCTAGACTCATTTTTTACTGTTTTCTCAGATATAGTATTTTCCATTTAAGCTCTAAAAAATAATTTTTATTTATTGCTTTTGTATTATCATATAACTAGATCTAGCTAAGCACATATAAAGATGATAGCAAAAGTATTTCAAATTTTAATTATAAATACAAACTTAATGGACAAATTAACTGTCAATATAGCAAAATTATTGTAATTGAATATACAAAATAACTGAAGTATTTAACAGTTAAATAATATTAGTTTTGTTGGTTTTGGATAGTAAGATCCAGAATAGCAATGGTTGAGTATGATATTAATATATAGCTATTCAGTATTTAAGTTGTTTTCTTAGGAAAAGGCATTCTTAAACTTTAACCTTTATTTAATTTGTATATGTATTTGTAGACCGTACAATCGATTTAATTTGTGTTATCCTGTTTATGTAAACATTACAATAACTCATGTCATGCTACACAAATGCTAGTCTTAGCATACAACAATTTGTTATAGTATTAGGCATATGCTGCTATCATAAGTAATTGTAATTAAAACTATTTAAGAGTTTTGGGTTTTCAATAAAGAACATGTTTTCGTATGTCTAAGTCTTTAAGGAATAAACAGCTATATCATTATTACTATAACTTATCATAACTTATTTTACACATAGGATACAACTTACTACACAATATATCATAATACACCACTATTAATACAGTATATGTTGCCAATGGGGTATATATTAATAATTAGTTTAATAAAATTTTATCTTGGTTTTAATTTGTTGACAACATAGACTATAATTAATTAAATAAGAACTTTATAAAATAGTTTAATTTCTTGGTTTTTAAAGTATAAATATAAAGAATATTATTAAATTTTTATATGACATATAATATTGATACGGACACATTAAGAAAACAAGTACAGAATAAATTCAGTAAACAAGGAAAGATGAAAGAAGAAGATATAAACACATTATACGACATAGTAACAGAAATTAACAAAGAAAAAGGAATATTCATAGATTTACCAGAACCATTAGAAAGGCTAGCATATAATCTACTATATATACAAATATATAATAGAATTATCTATGATGGTATTGAATATAATGAAGATATTATTATAACAGATAAAATAATAGAATCTATAAAAAATGCCGATACAATTATAGATATAATTAAAGAAGCAGCAGGAGAATTACACAGTGAAGATAAAAAAGAAGCATTTTATAGATTAATGGGAAATAATCCTATAATTATGGCAGGTGTTTATATATTAAGAAAGGAATTCTTTGATTCTTCTATTAATGTACTATGTAAGAGCATAAATATACAAGAATTAGATGATAAAATGACATCAGAAGGTGCATTTAATAAACTGTGTGAATTGACTGAATCAGGAGAGTGTTCTAGATTACAGAGAGCATTAGATATACTAGTGAAACATGGTGATAATCTAACTATAGTTGATGTGGGTGATGATGAGACAAAACATTCAAATGCAAGTAGTTTAGAAATAACTGATGATGACATTAAATCATTGCAATTACTTACAAGAATAGATATGTGGCGTGCTGCTGAATTTTCTAAGTTTTTAAACGATTCAATATATGATCCAATCATTAATAAGATTAAACAACATGGAACATGGCATCCAATTTATTCAATTTGTGATTTATACGGTTCAGTATATAATACCTCTATGTATACAGATGAAATGGACACTGAATCTAAAGCAAAGTTTAAAAATGCTCTTAAAGGAAACTTAAATGACTTAAATGATAGTGAAAGTGTATGTAATATTATTAGTATAACTGACTTCTCTAGTATGTTTAATAATATAACCCGAAATGGACTTACCGCTGATAAGTTTAAGAATAACGTAGTTAAAAAGTATTTAGAATCAATAGAACCAATTATTTCAATTATTAATGGGACAGCTGCATCATTTAAGCATAAATTTAAAAGAGTATTAAGTATTCTTATAATAATATTTATAATAATATTTATAATTATTATGAGTATATTTAGAATATTCCCTAATGAAACAAAAGAAATTATGAATAATTTATTATTTTAATAATACTGTTAGTTTGGGATAGTTAGATCCAGATGAGCAATGGCTAAGTATGATATTAATATATGAACATCCATTATTGGTGGCAATGGGCATATTGATATCTTAAATGATTGGAATTAAAACTATATAAGAGTGTAGTGACACCATCACTCGGACGGGAGCCCCCGAGGGCGATCCGTCTGCGCGCCAGCTCGCGCGGTGATCCCGCCAAAGCAAAGGCCGGGATCTCTGAATCAGTATATCAACTTCCGACTATTTAACCGGAGCTCTTCCCCCAATTTAGGGGGAGACTCAGGGAAGCATCGACGGCTTAACTTCAGCGCCAGGCCTAACACAACTGCGCCCTTGGACTCCGTGCTCGCGCAGGCGTGGGCCGCTTCCTAAAGACAATAAAGAGCTCTTCCCTTTCACTCTCTTCTCTCTCTTGGCTACGTAGCAGGGCGGCGGTGGCGTTACTCCTTGTGAGTACGTCAAAGAGTTTTGGGTTTTCAATAAAGAACAAGTTTTTATATGTCTAAGTCTTTAAGGAAAAACAGCTAGTTTAATTTAAATTTAAGATTGTTCGTATGCTCTGACTGTATAATACATTAATTTTCTCATTATGTGTGTGAATTGAAAGGCATGGGTTCATTTTATGGTATTTTCTATTTCTTCATAGATTTGAATTTAAAATAAACCTGTACATTTTTATTAAAAACTGTACACTATTAGATATACACTTATCTTCACTGTAAATATTTATTAAGAATAGCAGAAATATTCATAAATCAAGAAGTGCACGTATAATAGCAGCTTGCATAAACATATACTTATATTAGAATATTCTGTAAGTTAATTATACACTGTAATATGTCCAAGAATACTCCAAATTATAAATTTTAATATATAACTTCAGGCTATATATGATACTAGTAAAGCATTAATATACAAATACAATTCCTATACATTCTATATATTGTAATGTATTGCTAGTGTAATGACTTGACTAAAATAACTAATTATAATGGGTTTGGTTATATAAACAGAGAGACAGCGGAAACCAATTGGGTGGAATATATCTAATGCATATAGAAATGTATGGTACTTAAAAAACATTCAATATTTTCAACCATACTCGCTGAATGTCTAGAATCTTCTATGCCGGAATATGGCATTCTATAATATTCACTATTTTTATTTTTATATGGAAGACCATGCTTTGCTTAATGAGTGCTTCACGCGGTACATAGAGATTAAGAATAAAACAGATGAGAGGCGCAGAGAACTACATGGGCTACAGCAGAGAAGAGATGCACTATTAGACCTCCTTGTTTTTATAAAAGGGCAAAGACCGTTAAAATATACAGAATTTGAAACAGAAAGTACATTTCCAATTGTTCTAGGAAAGGCGCATTCCAAGTTCAGCCTTACTTCAATTGGGATACTTCCTCCAGAGGAGTATACTTCATTCTATAATGCGATGTACATATATCCGATAGGATACAAAATAAAAAGAAAATATGCCTCGCCAGAGGGAGGTGACCAGAAATTAACTTATTTCTGCCAAGTGCGGTCAGTGAATGGAGAATGCATATTTGAAATCCGTGCAACCGGAGGAAAGCACTGGGCAGGGCCAAGAGACCAGATCTGGGATAACTTCAGCAGTGAGTTTCAGAAGATGTCATTCTCAAGTCTTGAGGAGTTCTTCGGCCTTACAAATGAAACCACCGTTAAGCTAATTGAAGAAATGGGAGATATTTCTATTTTCTCCACATATGTTCCCATGAAAATGCGCACAAGAAAAGTAAAGAAGACAAAAAAGGATGAGAACTAAGTTATGCCACAGATTCAGATAATCAAAGACAAACACACTTTCTGTTATAAACCGGTAGGATACTCTCTATACCCCAAATCGATTTTAAAATAAAGAATTAATTTTTATGGCATCTCCTATTAAGTTCTGATTATTTCTGATAATTCAAAGAGTTATGTCATAAAGATGCAAACAAGAAGTACCTAAAAGTAATTTTGAATAAATTTACCCCCCATAAACTATAAATAAGCGGAATGACATAATTTTTTTAATGGGTATTTTATTCAGTAAAAAGTCTGTCAGACAAGCTATCTTAGAGTTAGAACAGCAGATAGAAGAAAAGGAGAAGACAATCAAGTATCTTAAGAAGAGAAAGGAGAGTGCGAGTGACATATTTTTTAAGTCAATTACAGCCATAAGTATAGGGGCCATTTCTATTCTCTGGGTGTGCAAAGAAACTATTTCATATTTATACATACTAAGAATTATAGCACTATTTATTATATTATGCATAGTAATTACTTTATTGTACTATGGGAATAAAAGACTATGCAACTACAGACTGAACAAGAACATAATGGTAATGGAAGTCTTAAAAGAAAAGCAAAGAAAGAATATTGAGAACCTAAAGAAAGAAACAAAGTATGACGAAACACACGGAATAATAAAAAGGTATGTAAAGCATGTCACGCCAAAAGAAGAAGAAGAAGCACTTGACAGGCCAGATGAAACAGTGGTGGACAAGTTAGTTAGGTTAATATAAAGAAAAATATATTGCAGAGTGAATTTAAAGAGTAAGGAAAGGTTATTATAATATTCTAATTATTTTTAGTTTATGAAAATACGTACATTCAAAAGTAAGAGCAAGCCATCCCGGAAGAGCTTAGGGATACTTGCAGCGCCTGAGCTATTTGTGCTTCCAATGGTAGAGCAAGTTCAGCAGAATATAGACAAAATAGAAGTAAAGCAAAAGGAGAGTCGTATAGAAGATGTAGAGGTGCAGGAGAAAGAAAAAAAGAAAAGCAACAAGTTTTGGATGTATATGTGAAAGGAGCAAAAAACGCATTCGGATACTTGGCCCCATCGTATTACTCCTCTGATATGTACAGTGCGCAGCGTGCAGATGAAGAAAAAGACGAGAAAGAAAGAGAGAGTACTTGGGAGAATCGAAGCAAAAAAATAAAGAGCAACGAGATTAACTACAATGGCATAGAGATAGTAGATATTGATGTGGCAAGTGCTCTGAGCATTGAAAGAAAGAAAAGCATTGGTGGGGACAGCTTTATGAACAGCGAGTATATCCTAGAGGATGCAGATACAATTAAAGAAGTAGACTGGTGTTCATTTTCATTTTTACCGATTACCCGGTGGGAAAGCTGGGAGAGTCTACTTTTTGTGAGATATATATAGACAAAAAGACGCAGCGGGTTTATAAAGTAGTTCCCATTACGATGAAAAAGAACTATGTGAAAGTACAGCACACGATGGTTGACCATTTTATTAAGGAGTGCTTGGTGATGGAGCGAATGAACTGTTCTGAATATTCTACCAAAATATATGCGTGGTATATGGTGAACTCCCGGTATCCACGAGAGCTAATAGAAATATCCAGAGACTGGGCAAGAAGAAACAAAAATCAAGCAGAGAACATTATACCACAGGCGAATAACTCATCCGGATTATTTGGCGTGATTGAAATGGAGTATGGTGGACGCGAGCTTGAAAAGCTTGACTGGTCTCTTATGACACATAGAGATGTTAATATGATTGAGGACGAGCTTAGAAAGTGCTTTTACGTAATGAATGAGCTGCAGGTAGAGCACAGGGATCTGCACCAAAGCAATGTTTTAGTTAAAAAGAATAGTAATGGTGAGTATAGTGTAAAGACAATTGACTATTCGCTGGCACGCGCTGTAATTCGGAAAGAAGACGGGGATAGTGGGTCTATTACTATTCTACAGACAAATTCTAAGGGGGTTATATATAAAGCAGGCCCTATTTTGTATACGAATATAGACAAAGACTTATCGTGGCTGTTTGAAGGGGATGCTAGCACAGATCCCCACCGGAGTATATACAAGAAAATGAATCGCACATACACAGGGAGTAATAGATGGAGAAATCCAGGGCCCAGTAACACATTTTGGATGAACTATCTCAGAACATGGATGGAGAGTCAGATAGGAAATAGCACTCAGACATAGAATAAACTTTTGATTTACATATAAGCACATGAGTACATGCATAGTCACACATACCGCCGCATATTCTAGGAATTCGTACTATCCATTGGTTTTTGTAAATACACAATATAGCACAGAGGTACAAATGCACTAGAACTCCTAGAGCCATGCCACTACTATTTACACTACATAAGGCCAATTCGCATGCGTATTGTGGTAATATTATGTACTATGGGTGCATATACAGTTAAATTTGGACTAGACTGCGTTCTATTGCTTCTAATACATTGCCTATTATTTAAACACATGTACAGGAAGAGAACTGTGCTAAGTAGAGAACTTATTAATGATTATCAATTAAGCTTATGTTTAGATATGCAGATATGGCAAATTTATACAAGAACTGCATTAAATGCCTAGTTATTAAAGCGTTGAAATGTTTTCTGCGCTTATTACAGATTAAACTAAACATACACTATTCATGCAGTGGACAGTTCTATCTAATATATAAAATACGCTTTAAGATTAGACTTATTTATAACACATTTTTATTTAAATCTTTATAATATCTGCCATATTCAGAACATTTTGGGGCATTTCTATTATTATGCGCTTAATTGCTGCGATAAATATATTTAGTACTGCTTGTACAACTGAATTAGACATAATTAACTCAAACATTCCGAAATTATTACTAAAGAGAAGACGTATACCAACTGAATATATAATTGGCTATACGCACAAGATGATATGGGTAGATCTCAAAATTATACACTTTTTGCTCTGATTTGCTTTATCTCTAGAGCACGGTTGATTACTTCTTTAGGGACTTTTGTCATTTTACATATGTCTATTCCACAGGAGTCACTGCATATTCCATCCACTAGTTTGTACAAATAAACTATTTCTTGCTCCTCCTCTGAGTTAGTAATATGCTTATAGTTCATTTTCATTGTTATATCTCCTTCAACAATTGCACTAAAAAAGTGGGTGGCGTATAAAGTGGTACACTTGATCTTTTTCAAGTATTCTTTGACTGCCATTGAAATTGTAGATCCTTCTTTTGTTGAAGTGCCCCTTCCTAGCTCGTCTATTATAACAAAAGAGTTTTCAGTGGCATTAGTGAGAATATTTGCAGTTTCTTTCATTTCTATTTGGAATGTAGACTCGCCTTCAAGGAGGTTGTCATTTGCTCCTATTCGGGTAAATATTCTATCATAAATAGGGCCAGAGAAGAAAGAAGCAGGGACTTTAGCGCCAATCTGTCTAAGCACAATTGCAGTTGAGACATTTCTTAAAAAAGTAGACTTCCCTGCCATATTTGGGCCTGTAAGAACAATTAGCTTGTTTTCTGGGAATATATCTATGTCATTTGGGATGTGTGTGTTTCCCACATTCACAAGTCCTTTTATCTGCAGAGATTCTGAAAATAATGGCTTTACCCCAGAAATATATCCAAATGAGACAAGGCAGTCTAAAGCAGCAATCCCCACAGAAATATCTTGCAGGCATATGTCATTCTCGCTAATTCTTTTTGAAATTCTAAAGACTGACTCTGCTGCCAAGAATGCTATTTTCTCTTCTGCCTCAAGGTATGTCTCTGATAGTTTTCGAAGCTCTGCTGTAGTGTATCTAGCAGTTGTTTTTGTTGATCCAGAGGGTATATACTTTGATTCAAGCAAAAGAGACTCTGTTCTCTTGCACTTCTAAATAGTGCTCTCTTCCTATTTTTTTGACTAAGAACTCAACTCCTGCTGCTGCAGATTCTTTTTTTCCATATACCTCAAGAATGTTTACTACTTTCTTCTTGTGCTTTTCAGCAGAAATAAGCTCGGCATCTGTGCTTAGTGGCATAATATCACCGGAAATATCAAATCCCAGAGTTATTTCATCAATTACTGCAAAAGTATGGATCTTTTCACAAATCACTTGCAAACAAGTCATTTCTATCTCATTCGGTGTACTTCTTGCCAGTATAGACTGTAATATTGCATATATGGATTTAACCGCATCTAAAGAAGAAGAAAGCTTTCTTATTTCCTCTGCGCGTATCTTATAATTCTTTGCCTTCTTCACAAAATCGCTAATATCCCCTACTTGCTGCAAATACGACTCAAGCATATCTCTCTCTGGAACACTATCTAGTAGCTCTGCTGTGGCATATCTTTTTTCTATTTTGCTAAGGCAGGAAAGAGGCCGAATAATCCATTGTCTAAGAAGTCTTCTTCCCTGCTTTGTTCTAGTTTGGTCTATAAGCCGGAAAAGAGAGTTTCCAGATTGTTCCTTTCTATTTGGGCCATCCACTAAGCACAGCATTTCTATTGTTCTCCCGTCAATTTGCATCTGATTTTTTGTTTTCTCGCTATACTCTATTAGCTTGGGAGTAAATGCATACTTTAAGTATTCCAGATAGGAAAGAAGAATCTCAAGAGCTTCCTTTTTTTCTCCCTCTAAACTGAGTCCTGAGTTTCCCATTTTTTCAATTATAGGAGACACATTTTGTCCCCACACATCTGGCCGCACCCGGACAATCTTTTCTTTAAATGGAACAGATGCATTGGTTATAATTTCTTTAATATTCTCTTTTTTTAGTATGCTCTGCGTAGAGAATAGCTCTCTATCATCTTCAAATGATAACACAAAAAATTCAGACTCCATCGGCCTAAATACAGATATTGTGACATTTGCTTTTTCTGTGCCATCTATCTCACGAACAAACAAGCTGCATATTCCTATGCCTTCTGAACTGGTGGTTGTTTCTGTGACTACTTCTTTCAGTTCTCTTTCAATCACTTTTTGTTTGGCTTCTCCTGATTTAACTCTCATGTTCTGAGACACACTGGTTTCTTTCTGGTCTACAATTGCTACTTTATACCCTTTGTATATAAACTTCTCTATCCACATATCAAGAGACATCTCTGGGATCCCTGTCATTTTCATTGTTCCTCTTTTTGTTAGCTTCAGCCCAAATAGCTCAGATGAGAGAACGGCATCTTCTGCAAACAACTCATAGAACTTTCCTTTCTTAAAGAAAACAATCGTATCAAAGTACTCCATCTTTATACGCCAGAATTGCTCTTCACATGGAGTCATAGCAGATAACTCCTTATCTGATATATACAGTGTGCTTTTGTCATATCCTATGTCCCCAGGACTTCTTCCAAACTTATCCACAGGGGGTGAAAGAAAAGATTTCTTCTCTTCCTCACCCTCCTCTACTTCCTCTTCAAATAAGTCTGCTGAGTTTTTTATTTCTTCTCTCCTATTTATGCTTTTTGGAGCAGCCTTTATTTTATTCGGATTATTCTCTTTTCTAGCAGGTGCTGTAATAGAAATTAAATTTGGCTGTGAGTCTATTTGAGGGCTACTTTCTTCTGTTGATTCAATCTGGCTGCAGTCCATGTCACTGCTACTGCACGGCTCCACTGGCACTGCTTTCTGCTTTTTGGTTAGCCATGACATAATATTACACTTTCTTACTTGAGTCTGCATGATTTTTCTTTTACACTTCCTCTTTTATATTTTTCACCTCCCGCGCCCGCCAATTTACATTTTCTTTCATATAACCGTGAATACTCGATAATCCATTTGATATATGACAGTATAAAGATAGACAATAAGTAATTTTAGCATGGTTTTAGACGAATTATTTCCTGTTACATAAATAACAGTTATTATAACCCAAATATGCCCTAAAATACAAATACTAAGTGAAGAGTAAATATAACGGGAAATACCAGTACAAATGTAAATGAATTGTAAATGCTTAAGTAAAGGAATAATCTGAGGATTTCATATCAATTGGCATACTTCACAGAACTATTTATTCATTATTGAAGAAATAATTTCCACTTTCTTTTTGTTCTCTATCCTTTGCAGAGTTTGGTGTGTTAATTCTTGGTCTGAAGTTCTCTGCATCTCTTCTAAATGTAACATCCAGAGACTTTAAGAACTTGTTCATACTGTCAATTACACCACACGGGGCACTCACTGTGCACTCAACTCCTGGCACACCTTCAAATACCATCATTCGATCTGCAACGTATGTTGCCATAATCATGTCATGCTCAACGATAAATGCAGACCGCTTCTGGCTGGTAATAAACCTCTTGAGCACCTTTGATACGATAATTCTCTGGTCTGAGTCAAGATATGCGGAAGGCTCATCTATCAGATACAGATCTGCTGGCTTTGACAAACAAAGTGCAATGGCGACTCTTTGCAATTCTCCTCCACTTAGCTCTCTAACTTTCTTTTCAAAAAGCGACTTTATATCCAGTGGATTCATAACCTCAATTGTGAACAGTGAATCTACAAGAGCATGTTTGGCCTTAATGAGGAAAAGGTTCCGAACTGTATCTGCATACTTAGGAGAAAGCTTTTGTGGCTTGACACTGATGGTTAGCTTTGGTGTTTCATTTCCATTATCTGATGCTAATTCACCAGAAAGCATTTTTATAAAGGTGGTCTTCCCCATCCCATTCTCTCCAAGGAGCACAATTATCTCTGGCGAGCCAAAGGCACCCTCCTGCGCATTTAGTTTGAATCCATCCTTCCAGCTCTTAGTAAAAGATGGATATTTTACAGTACCAAGACTGTTTGAATCATTCTCTTCTATATTTACTGCGCTCTCTGCTATTCTAAAGTTCAAGCTCTCAGTTCTAAATCGCATGTTTTCCGTTGGCAGCATTCCGTTTAAAAAGATGTTTATAGCCTCCCGAATTGAAAATGGCTGAGATATAACACCGTATGCACCTGGAGACCCGTATAGTACACACCCATAATCACTCATCAGGTCGAGAATGGATAAATCGTGCTCTACCACAACAACATACTTTCTGTCTGAGCAGAGCTTCTTAATCATACCAGCAACCTTTATTCGCTGGCGCACATCCAAATATGAGGATGGCTCGTCAAAAATATACACCTCTGCATCCTTGAACATTGTCATTGCAATTGCAAATCTCTGCAGCTCACCACCACTCAGATCTTCTATAAGTCTTTCGCTAAGCTTCACTAGCTCTAATTCTTTGTATAGCATTTCAGCTCGGGGACTGTCCATCGGAAGTACTTCTTTTACCTTCTTATTCTTAAATTCCTTGGGTATCTTGTCCACATACTGTGTCTTGTACGATATTTGCATGTTTTCATTCAAAAGACGCGTAAAGTACTTGTGCAGCTCAGATCCTCTGTATTTGACCAGAACCTTGTTCCAGTCTGGGGTGCTGTTAAAGTCGTTTAGATTTGGCACAGTTTCTCCTGAAAGGATTCCAAGTGCTGTACTCTTTCCTATTCCGTTAGTCCCTATTAGACCAAGTACTTTGTTTGGCTTGGGCACAGGCAGTCGGTGCAGTTTAAACCCATTCGGAGAGTACCGATGCACCACATCCTTTGACAAACTTGTAGGAAGGTTAATTATACGTATAGCATCAAATGGACACTTTTTCTGGCACGCACCACACCCAATACATAAAATCTCAGAAATAACCGAATTAACAGAAGTTTTGTCTGCTGTTATGCAAGGCTTTCCTTGCCTATTAATGGGACAGGCCTTTTTACACTCAAGTTGGCATAATTTAGGCTTGCACTTGTCTGGGAGCACAACCGCAAGTCGTGTAAGCTGTGCTTTGTCTTTCATAAAAATAAGAAATGTAAATGCATAAATATTCCATGGGGCATTAGTGCAGTTTTATTTATTACAATGCATAAATAATAAAATATTTAAAAATCTACAAATAGCTCAAAGTGATAAAAACAAGCAAAAATCAAGGATAAACACCATAAAACACTAGAAATACTCTGAAAATATATGTAGATATAAAGTAAACCATATAAAATCAGCACGATGTAATATTTTCTAGTTTATATCTAGACAAATCAGATATAAAAGTATAAAAATACAAGTAAATAGTGTATATCTTATGCGTATACTATGATATGTCATTTACCATTTCTAATAGAAGATAAATTATACTTGTACAATTTATATTTTATGGTATAATAATTTAATAGAATAATAGTAATTTAGTCTGTATATTAGTATATTTATGTATCCATGAGGTTTTGGGTATAGTGGGTTTATGTTAAATATACTATGTAAATAATCATGTATAGAGCAGTATACTGAATAGGATTTATTTGGGTTATAAAGAATATGCATTTAAATGTGTTAAATCCAATTAAAGTATTTATTCTATGGTGGTTAGATATATGATTACAAATAGTAATTTTTTTTATTCGTGTATGGATGCACTTCTACAGGAAATACAGACTGAATATGAAGATATACAGAAAGCAAGGTTATTAATGGTTCAGAGTGACTTTATAAGGGCATCTGAGATTTATTCCGAGGTTCTATCAAAAATGGCTGAAAAAGAAAGGGAGGACAGCCTTAAAATGTCTGTTGTGTATTTAGAGTACTCTAAGTGTTTATTTTTGTCAAATGACAAGCTAGTAATAAACCCAGAACTAGAAGAGGACAACAATTATTTAGAAGATTTAAGCATTGCGTGGGAGTTATTAGAAATAGCTAAGAACACTTTTAGATCTCACAACTTTACTAATGAGCTAATAAAGGTGCACATTCTTCTGAGTGATATTGCGCAGGAGACGAACAATTTCACAGATGCACTGGAAGATCTCTTATCTGCATTTTCTCTTATAAAAGAGCAGAATAGCACAGATTCTAGACTGCCAGATATTTCATTGCGCATTGCCTTTGCATATGAAGCATTGGATAACAAAGAGATGGCAATCCGCACACTAGAAAGTATCATTGAGCTTATAAGCACTGAGGCTGCAACAAAAGAAACTGCTGAGATAATTGAGGAGGTTAGGCAGAAGATAGATGAAATAAAGCACCCAGAGAAATACAAGGTGGATGTAAAGCAGGTACAGAGTAAGATTGACAGTACCCAGCCAGTGCAAAAGATAAAAATCACCAAGTCGGAAGCACCATCAAACTCATCTTCTAAGAATACAGAATAAATATGATTTTATCCTTAAACATAAAGAAATAAGAAATTGCATTCTTAGAATTTATCTGTATTTATCTCCCTTTGTGAAATATGAGAATATGGCAAAATTCTGTCTATGATATAATTTATTCACTATGTCTGGAATTTAGAAGAGGACACTTGAAATTGCCGAAACTATCCCATGTAAATTAGACCAAAAACCACTTAGAAAAAATTTAATGGAAGTGAACGTAAAAGACAGCTTTACAATAGAGCTATTAAAGACAAATCATACGATTTTAAATGTAATCAGGTGGGCAATCAACGAGTTTGAATCAGTTTACGATGTGGAGCTCATAGGATACACCATTCCGCATCCAATGGAAGAAAGAGCCATAATGAAAATACAGTTAAAGCGTGAGGAAGAGCAGACAGAAGATGCAATTCTTAGCATACTAAGAAGAGGAATTACTGCAGTAGAGGAAGTATTTAACAACTTAGAAGAAAAACTGTCCACAGCAGCATAATATTTTGGATTTCAGGTTATAATAATAAATATATTTATAGATAGGTGTAAGAATGATTTACAGATTATTATGGGTTTCTGGATGTACCAGTATATACAAAAATACGTTATTTTAACAGCTTGAGGGCTACTAAAATTCAGTAAATGTAAATAATTATAAATATGCGATCTCACGTATACAGAATTAACAACAATAAGACATATATAAAGTATTTCTTTATTACAAGAAGATTTACTGGTGTAAATTACTAAAATATATACCTGTTGTAGTCTTAAGTATACGGAATAGTCAAAATAGGTGCTGTGCTAATCACAGACGGCCATAATATGAAAAATACTGTACTAGCTTAGATACTGTATTATACAGCATTTTTAATGGGCGTGCTAGTATTTACACCTTTGTATTTCTCTGTCTACTTTAGCACCTTTTGTTTTTGCTATTATATACCACCAGTGTGCCTCTATTTTATTACTAGACTCTTCATTCTCTTGGCAGAGTGAGTCTGCGTATAGTTTTAATCCCTGCACATGCCCCAAGATGGCTGACATTCTCAGCCATTTCATTGCCTCTTGCTGGTTATTTTGTGCCTGATATATTTTATATAGCTCAAACCGTGCATCTCCACTCATGGACTCAGCTCTCATGTAATAATAAACAGCTTTTTTGCTGTCCTGTGATAATCCAAGTTCTCCGTAGTTATATGCATGGCCAAGCCTTACACTTGACCGAGGGCACCCAAAAGAATCGCCTTCTAAGTATATTGAATGCGCGTATTCCGTGTCTTCTATGATGTCTTTAGATATCTTTGCAATTTTCTCATAGCATATGCCCAAATCATAGAACATATGGGGATAATTCGTGGATGCAAGCTTTCTACTCTGCTCTAAATAAAAAACAGCTCCTTTTACATCTCTTTTACACCCACCCCTTCCTTCCAGAAGAAGAAGTCCGTACCGGTGCATTCCTCTGCAACACCCACCATTTGCAGATAGTTTATAGAAGTGTGCTGCTTTGTGCATGTTTCGTGTGCAGCCTATTCCAAATTCGTAAAAATGCGCTAGTCTGTAGCACCCAAATGGATTTGAATGATCAGCGGCCACAGTGTAGTACTCATGGGCCTTTTTAATATTCTGCTTGGTTAGAATTCCTGTTTCGAATATCTTCCCTAGTATACAATACGCTTCTGAAAATGCAGTGTTTTGGTACCTTGTACCAGGCATTCTTTGGGTTACAAAAATAACTGCATTTATTACTTTAGAGTAGTCTCTTTGAATTACCTCTGCATTAAGTGCTTCTAATAATGCCGAGTCTAATATTTTAGATGCTATTTCAATGATACCTTCAAAGTTTTTATTATGCTTAAATAGCTCGCACTGGAAAAACAACTCTTTCATTATCTCCTTATTATTTCTTGTGGTGTTTATAGGCAGGCCATTCCCCCTTCCCCTTCCCCCTTTTTATCACATATTTTTTATTTCTAGTGGATGAGTAATAGAGTGCTAAGGCGGTTCTCCTTTTCTTCTTCTATTAAAGAATTTATAGAATGTGTTTCTGTTGAGCTATTCTCAGCAGGCTATGGCCCAGAGGAGCAGCAGTACTATACAATATATGGAGAAAACACTCGAGTTGAAGTAAAGGAGCTGGAAAGACCACACTCGCCAATTATTGAACTAATGTTTATAGGCATGCTGTGTATTCTGTGCACTGTTGTATTTAAGTGCGCAGTGTGCTCAATGAAATCAAGAATTTTTAATGTATCTGTAGGGTGTTTATACATAAATTTCTGTCTCTCTCTTATAACAGTTGTTCTTGTGTGTTTAGAGTTCAGAAAGCTCTACAAAGCAGAATCTGTATAAGAAGTAATCAGAAACAATAAAATGGTATAACCCGAATTACATAATAAATCAATTGTATTAAATTTCAGATTATTTACAGTGGTGTACTACATATATCCTTATCTACTGACATATTTAATCACATTATACACATATATTTATATATTTCGGGTTAATTAGGATTATTGGTGCTATCCTGATTTGTTAATTGTATTGCTATTCTGTGTTATATTGGGTTATATGCCTACGTGCGTATAAATAAGAATAAATCCTATTTTTAAATATTTCTGACTATTTTCATATTCTTATATAGAAATAAACACGTACATGTAAGAATATAAAATGAAGAGAATAAAAATATTTCTATCCTTTAAATATTAAAATAATAACAGAATATATTGAAAACATCAACAAATATACTATAATCCTACATAAACAGAGAATGGCACTAATTGATTTTATTTATGTAACCATTTGATTAATCACTTAGGCTATAACAACTAGAAATGCTTATATTCTATGTTAAGAGAATGACTTATAGACTAAATTTACATGTATTTACACAGAAACAATTCAATTTCAATACGGAATATTTAAATTTGTGTATTCATTTTTAATAGGCAGCAGTTTATTAATATAAAATTTGAGAAATTCCAACTGAATCGCGAGCACTATGCACTCGTTTCCTATTCTTTATAAACTATTCTTCATGCCCACTGGGTCCGTAACAAATTAATATCATTGACTGCTGGGTAAATTTGTGTATTTATAGAATTAACATATTTAGATTATATTTATAATACTATTTCTAGCTAATAAGCTATAAATATAAGAAATAATTAAAATACATTCATAGAATACAGTGTACATCTTCAGGATCTATTATAATAAACCTAAATGAGCATGTACAGTATAATAATACAGGTTAATTACACTTAAATAATTGATTTTATGGGTTACATCGGGTTATTTTATCTATGAAGTAGTTTCTTTGTATATTTAGCTAGAATTTTTCTACTTAGTGCACATAAGAAGACTATCCCTATATTTATCACCGAGACTGACTGAATATATTTTAAAGAAGGATCTGAAATAAAAAAGTACACTGCTCCTGTTATAAATATGCTTATTAGAACTGAATAACACATTGTATGGGTTATTATATAAACACTTTTAATTTCTGTGCAAGCAAATATTGCAATGCTAGATATAAAAACAGAAAGAGGAAAGCTCATGTAAATACTTTCTGTTATAAGCAGTAATATATAGAAACCGTACATAAACCATGCAGAACCTATAAATAAGTACAATGAAATTTCTGCGGAAATTATTCGAATGTAATTAAGCACCTCACAGGTAAATCCACCCAATGTGAACATAATCCCTGGACTATTTATACCAACCCAAACAGCTAATAAGTACAATACGTTTGAAAATAAAAATCCAAAATGTCTTAGCTCTCCACTCTTCCGAAAGGTCGGAGACATGAGTATATACAGTAACCCCACGGGCATTAGGCAAGATATAATATGCATGCTGTACCAGCCCTCATACTCATCAACCAGGTCTTTATATTCGTCAATAGCCACGTTATAAAAGCTTTTCATTTAGCAAAAAATCTTTTTGTCTAAATTTACGTATTATGACTCTTCTATTATGACCAATTATTATCTATAAACACAATTTAATGGTTTTATAGGAGAAATAATCATTTTCTCGGAAAACGCCAGAATATACACCAATAAGCAAGGATTAAATTGTAATTTATAGAATATTACTTACTTATTCGGGTTATACTCTATTTCTTTACCATGAAGATATAGAGAATTTTCACATACTCGGGTTATTATCTTGTTTACTGTAATACTCTGTTGTGTTATTACAGTTATACATCTTTACTTTATCTTTATCTTTATTTCTTGTACTCCATCTATTATTACAAGCATTTCTACGCGTGTACTAAAGTTGGGAGTAATAATTGTGGGGTTGCGTGCTCTGTCCAGTGGAATAGTAAGAAATATTTTTGTAGCATACTCCACATGCTTTGTCTTATTAAAAAAACACTCTCTAGATTCAATCTCATCGATTATCTCTACTTGTACTAAAGATACGCTTACACTCTTTGTTGGCTCAATAAAATCCAGTCTTAATGATAGTACACAATTTGGAGGGTCTTCTTCTGTTATTTTAATAAGCACTTTAGCATACTCCTTACCATGCGTTGTTATTGAATAGAATGCCTGCCTAGTACACCCCACAGAATAATATTTTAACATTTTTGAGTATAAATCCAGTGGATGGTGCGTATTCTCTTTCTCTACAATCCAGTACTTCTTTGCGTCATTAGAGACCGCTATACTGTCATAACTACTTTTGTTTTTATTCTCTACAATAAACTCTACTTCTTCTTTTTTCTTATAAGCAATCTGTACTCTGCGTAAACCATCCACTATCTTCTCATACCCAAATACAACGTCGGGTTTCTCCTCATAGCTTATCATGGAACCATTTGGTTCTTTTACACTTTCATACTGCTCTGAAATAAATAACTTAGAGGAATTTTCAAAGCATGCAGGTACACTAGAAACCACCGAGCATATAAATGTCTTGTTATACTCTGTACGCATTCCCTGTATATATACATTTAAGTTATAAACTATACCTATGTTATTGCCACAATAACTCGGTGGAATATCTTTAGGAAGAAATAATGAGTACTGCACACCATCTAGTCTCGCCGTATTTGTGCCCAGAATTACTTTTTCTGTCTCTATAAAAATACTGCTTGTGTTTCTCTTTAAATACATCCCAGTGAAATTGCACGCAGCCATAAGTATTTCATCATTTTCTGCTGTAATAGATACTTTAGTACTAAATACTGCATCAATAAAGAATTTCCTTTCTGTGCATATAACGTCCCATTTCATTGGTTTTGGTTACCTACAAATTAAAATTTAATCTAATTTATGCTTAATTTCTATTTTCATTAATTAAGTGCCTTCCTAATGAGCATTTTAATTTAAACTAATTTAGAAAAATAACAAGCATAAATTAGACAGAAAGTATTTTTTCATAATGAAAATCTTTGTAATAGCGTGCGCGCTTATTGGCTATTTTGAAATAGCTTACTGTAAAGCGGAGAGTGCCGACCCCAGTACAACATTAGCAAATGCTGGAAGTGATAAAGGCAATGCTAAAGAGGGAGTGCATGTTGTAGAAGGAAAGGAAGATTCTGTAGCCGCCTCAGACAAAGATGTTGAGCAAGAGCATGCAGATGTATCTGAGAGCAGTCAAGATCCTAACATAAAAGAGATGTTACAGAAGCTGGCAAAGACAGCAGCTGAGAAGCATCTAGAGGAATCTTCAAAGAATGGAGAGGTAAGTATGACAGAAGAGGAAATGAAGCAAGCTGCAGATGAACTAGCCAAGAAAATATTAAAAGAGGCAGAGGAAGGGAAGACAGATTCTAAAGAATCACTTGAGGATGCAGTTGAAAGGCTTCAGAAGAGCATGGAGGAGGAAAAGAGTCAGAGCACTCCTGCCGAAAAAGTAGAAAAAGTAGAAGGAGAGTGCATTTTGTTCTCATCTCTTGAGCTCTCAGCTGAGGAGGTTGAGAAGATTACCAACTCTGTTAAAGTATCATCCTTTAGACAGAGCAGCGATGAGGAGCTAGCTAAGAGTCTGGGGGTGACTATTCCTGGAGTATTTTATAAGTCAAATGAAGGTGCCTATGTGTTCAGTCTTTCTTCAGGGGAGAACACAGTTGAGGGAGTCTCTTCTAAAATATCAAAAGTACAGGACATTGCACTTGTTCCTGTATTTGGAGAGTTATACAGAGAGAATTCTCAATTATATGAGAATCTTTCTATTCCCATTGTATACTTTGTATCAAGAAAGCAGGACTTTGAGAAGTACAAGTGGGCAGCACCAATTGCAGAAAATCTTAAGAGTCATTTAAAGATTGCTCTGCTTGACTACACAAGCACAGAGTTCTTCCTGAACATTTCTGGAGTGCATGAGCCAATGCTTCCTGCACTGTTCATTATTATTCCCAATGGCAAGAAGTTACACAAGTATCTTCTTACTAATGCAGAGGACAATGAGAGAACTATTGAATTTTTAGAGCAGTGTGCTTATAATATAGACAGTGTAAAACCATATCTTATGGGAGAGCCAAGACCATCTGATGAAGATGCAAAGAATGAGGCAGGAGTAGTAAACTTAGTTTCTTCTACTTTTGATGAAATTGCACTTGACCCAATGATGGACACTTTAGTAGTATACTATGCAGAGTGGTGCAACTTCTGTAAGAATTTACTGCCGGGTTTAGATAAGCTAGCAACTGCATTAAATGGTGTTTCTAGTGATGTAGTTATTAGTAGAATGCTTATGTCAAAGAACGATGTTCCATTACACGATGAGATTGAGCCAATTCAGGCATACCCCACCATAAGAATATACAAGAAAGGCACAAACAAGGAAATTGAATTTGAGATACAGGACAAGCCAGCAGATGCTGAAGGCGTTCTTGAGTTCCTCAAAAAACACACTGACATCCCTGCTGATCTAACTATTGAAACAGCAACTGCCTCCAAGACAGCTCCAATGGAAGGAGCAAAGATTCCTGAAGAAGTTAAGATGGATCTATAAGTTTGTCTTGTAATAAATACTCTTTAAAATATTCTTTATATTAGCTTATACTGTAATTTATGTACATTCTGTATTTCTCGCATGAACCGCATAAGATAAGACTTTTTACACAATGTACATATTCTAATAAATACTTATGGTAATAAGATTTTATAAACAATGTGTAATAAATTAAATCAAAAAGTACACAATAACAAACCATAACTTATAAATAATCAATTACTATATTATGTTTTATTACACAATGTATAGTATATTCTAGTATACAAACACTTATTTACGTACATTATACAATAAGTAATATTTATAAATAATCAATTACTATATTATGTTTTATTACACAATGTATAATATATAGTATTTATAAGTAATTGTAAAGAAAGTATTACTAATCTCACACATTACAGTATAACAGGAATAGTACAATGTACAGTAATAATAAAAGAATAACATAGGTGTATAACAGGTATATAATAGGTATATAAGAGAGATAGTACAGGAATAGCATAGGTGGATAACAGGAATAGTACTGGATATAATAAGAGAGTAACATAGGTATATAACAGGTATAATAGGAATAGTACAGAAATAATAGGAGTAGTAG
Organism: Nematocida parisii ERTm1; assembly: GCF_000250985.1. Classification (NCBI taxonomy): domain Eukaryota; kingdom Fungi; phylum Microsporidia; genus Nematocida; species Nematocida parisii. The sequence continues at coordinate 154,463 of NW_013524650.1, read as the reverse complement.
TATAATACAGTACATTATAAGTATAATAAGTATATGCCTGTATATATATACCACCAGTGCATATAATACCAGTATAAGTATATGTCTATACCTATACCAACCTATACATATCTATATACTCCTATCTGTCTGTCTGTATATCCTTACCTATGTACTTCTATCTGTCTGTATATACTTACCTATGTACTCCTATGCCTATGCCTATATACTCCTATCCCTATGTCCTTCTGTTTCTGTATACTTCTGTGTGATAATATGGTTTACAAACATTCATGGGTTTATTGGATATTTTGGTTATCTATGACGTATCAGAGAATGGCAGCATGTCTATGCCTAAATTTGATTCAATTTCACGAATCTTGTATACATCCTCAGGAGTAACCATATTCACAGCAGTCCCTTCAGTGCCAAACCTGCCACTCCGGCCGATCCTGTGGAGGTAACTTTCTGTACTCTGTGGTAAGTCAAAATTAATCACTACATTTACACTCGGTACATCTATCCCTCTTGTTACTAAATCAGTGGACACTAATATTCTGCACTCTCCTTTGGATGTAAAATTATGGAATACCAGATTCCTGTCCTCTTGCTTCATTTTACTGTGGATATAATACGCTGTAAACCCTAATTCAGTCATTCTCTTGGCAAGTCTTTCAACCGTCTGTATCGAGTTACAGAAGATAAAGCACTGGTTCAGGTTAAGCTTAGTCAGGAGAGTCTTTAAACAGTGCAGTTTGTTAATCGATTTAACGTATGCATAATACTGCCGTACACCCGAGAGTGTTAATTCTTTCATTAAGTTGATCTTTACTGTGTCTGGCATGTACGTGTCAATGTACTCCTGGATCATGGCTGGGAATGTGGCTGAGTACATCTCAATCTGCTTCTGTTTCGGGAAGTGTTCTGTTATGTCGTAGACAACCTCTTTGAAGTCCATGCTTAATAATTTATCTGCTTCATCGCATATAAGGTACTTGCACTTATCCAGGACGATCACTTTCTGCGTGATAAAATCAAGAACCCGTCCTGGAGTGCCTATAATTATATGAGCACCCCCTTTTAACCTAATAATATCATCTTTAGCACTCACCCCACCATATAATGGGAGTATCTTTAGCCGTAAGAACTCTCCTAATTCCTTGCATACTTTTGCGGTTTGAAGGACTAATTCCCTCGTGGGTACAAGTATTAGTGCCTGTAATACGAGCTTGTGCGGGTTTATTTTATTCAGTAGTGGGATAGTGAATGCAGCAGTTTTACCAGTCCCGTTTTTAGCCCTGGCTACTATATTCTTATTAGCTAGTGAATAAGGAATAGTCTCAGATTGGACAGGAGATGGCCAGTGAAACCCTTTCTTCTGTATGCCCAGAAGTACTTCTTTTTTTAATTTATAATCCGTCCATTTATGATTCTTCCCATTTTCTTCTGTGTACACATCTTTTGTTCTTTTTTTTATTTCTCGCTTTTCCTTTTTTATTTCTTTTACTGTCTCCGTAAACTCTTTTGATGGTTTTATTTCGGGTTTGGTCGGGTTATTTGGTTCTTTTAATGAGCATTTTATGTCTATTACTGAAATATCTTCAGTGGTCCTTTCCATTTTTTCTAGTTTCTCTAATAATGTGTCTATTTGCTCTTTAATCTTTATAATTTCGCCTTCTTTGATTTTCTCTTTTCTTTCTGGTTCTTTTATTATTGGCTTACTTTTCTTTTTACTTGCTCTCTCTTTGCTTGGTTTTCTTGTGTCTGCTGAAATTGTCAGCTGCTGCCTCTCTTCTTCCTTCTTCATTATAAAAAATATTTCATTGGTTTTTGACTATTTCTGATATATTTATTAATTATTTAATTAATTATAGTCTATTATAAAAGACAGTATAGAACTTATTACATAAATAACAGAAAGATATTATAGAAATTTACATAAAATAATAATAATACATAATAGTATATGTGTAATAAGTAGTATATAATACACATAGTAGAATAAGTAGTATATAATACATACAGTGTAGTAAGTTATATTTAGTGCATATAGTGTAATAAGTTATATTTATTAGTATATGTGTAATAAGTAATATCTATGTGAGTATCTTAACTTAATACATAATTACTTATATATTGTATTATATATGGATAGTTGTGTATTAAGTCATAAGTACTGTTCTGGGTAGTTAATTTTAATGGGCACGGATGGTTCAATAATTTATTTATGAATTCGGGTTATGTCGGGTTATAATGAAACTACTTGCTGCTCTCCTCTACTGTTTCTGGTGGTAAGTTGTAGTACGGTATTCTGCCTCTGAGCCAGTCGTGTAGAACTATCTTTGATACGGCAGTTATATCTGCTACTCCCCCCTTTAATAACCTGCCTGATTTCTTGGCAAGTAGTTCTAGGAATTCTAAATGGTCATCTCCAGGCTCTATCCCGTACAGGTTATGAATGTGCTTGCTGTCTGCTTTTTTAAGGAGGGCCTCTACATGGTCCTCTGGTGAAGTTATGTTCTCTACACGTACTACCCCCTTTAAAACAACTGCAGTTTCATCTTTATCTGCAGCTGGTACAATCCCTGGGCAGTCGATTAAGTATATTCTCTTCATGAGTGAAATATACTGCCATACTTTGGTTTGCCCTGGGATGGGTGCTACAGTGCATACAAGCTTAGACTTGAGCGTATTTATAATACTGCTCTTCCCTACATTCGGGTACCCAACAAAGCCCACACTGATCTGCTTCTTCTCTGGGTGTAGCTTTGCAAACTGTCTTAGAAGGTTCAGCAAACTCTGCTTCCCATAATTTCTGTCAATTGAAGATGCGTGGTATGCGAGTGTTGGAGTGTTCTTGGATAAATATGCAAGCCATTTTGCCGTTACACCCGTTGGGAGTAAATCTACTTTATTCAGTAGATATATAAGGTGCTTATGCTTGTGCTCATTTATGTACCTTTTTATGTTTGTACATTCTGTTCCTAGTGGATCCCTTGCATCTAGTATGTGTATTACTACATCACTTGAATCAAGAACTTTATAAAGTTCTGCCCATATCCTTCTACTCTGCCCCTTTTGGTATATTTTATCCTTTGTGTCGGACATTTCCTTCTCTTTCTCTGCCACAGAAGTATCCGTGGATGTTTTTGCTTTCTTCGCAAGTTCGTCTATTGACTGCACAGACAGCTTTACTTTCTTTCGAGTGGCTTTCTTCCCAAATGTGTTCTCATACGAAATAATTGGACGGATTGCCTTTTCCTTCTCCTCCTGTATAAGACTCATTGGAACTTTCCCCTGATCAAGTATCACTTTGTACGCATCTGTTGCTGTCTCTTCTAAATCTTTTCTAAATGCCTCTAACTCCCTCTGGTCTGTTGTGCGCGTAGAGGCAAACCATGTCCTGGAGTGCTTTGTCCTCCCGGGCTCTGCTACTGGGTTCTGGAAAAGAGCTGGCTTAATTATATTCCCAGCCGCATCCCTTGTGGGCTTCCCACCCCGCAGCATTTTCCAGTGTGATAGCTTTTCTTTTGTCCTGTAGAAATTCTCTCCCTTTTCTCCCATTCTTATACGTTAAAATTTTCTTGCAGAATTGCATTATTTTATGTCTTTTAGATTTAATATTCTGGTGTTCTGCAATTTTTTATGGCGCATGTTTTAGTTGAGCATTCCGTTGGATATTTGCTTGTTCAAGAGAATGGCTTAGATTCTGTTGCACTGAAGGAAACACTTAAAAGTGCAAAGACACTTGGGGACTTTAAGAAGGCATTTAAGCTCTGTGGAACACTTGTGTACTCTGACCCACAGGATGCATTAGAGCAGTTAGAGGCCTCTTCAGAGGGAAGAGTTACACAGAAATTAAGAGAGTTTCTGCAGATTAATGAAGTAAAAGTTCTTGCTGCAGACAAAGTATATGCGCATGCAATGAAAGAGTTGGGGATTAAGTTAGTGGATGAAGAGAGTTCACTTGAGCTTATCAGGGCACTCCGAAAGAATGCAGATGAACTGTTCTCAGTGGAGTTTAACAGAGTCCAAAAATCGCAGGTGAGTTTAGCACATGCTATCTCAAGAAAGAAGATCCAGTACGATACAGCCAGAGAAGACCATGCAGTTATGCAGTGTATTTCTATGCTGGATGATATGACAGTGGACATAAATGATTATTTTATGCGTATAAAGGAAATGTACTCCTGGCACTTCCCAGAGCTTATTGATATTTGCAAGGAGCAGATTGAGTACTTAGGCGCAGTTGGAGTAGTAGGAAACAGAGAGACCGCAAATAAAGAAGATATTAATAAGCTAGAGAATGGCCAAGCTATAATAGATGCCATGGAAAACAGCATAGGTGGAGAAATGACAGAAGAGGATCTGGCCATGATTATGGACATGTCTAGTGTTGTAGTAGAGAAGATTGATCTGTACACACAGGCACTGCAGCACTTAGAGAAAAGACTGGCTACTGTTGCACCAAACCTTACAGCACTAGTTGGAAAAATGGTGGCTGCCCGGCTTATTCTTAAGGCAGGTGGGCTGAGCAAATTAGCCCTGTGCCCATCCTCTACGATACAGGTACTTGGTGCAGAGAAGGCTTTATTCAGAGCCATGAAGAGCAAATCAAAGACTCCTAAATACGGACTTATTTTTAACTCATCCTTCATTAACTCTACTGCACCTAAAATGCGTGGAAGGGTTAGCAGATACCTCAGCTCAAAGTGTGCAATTGCTAGTCGTATTGACTGCTACTCCGATAAAGTTACTGATGCGTATGGAATAGCCATGAAGAATATGGTTGAGGAGAGAGCAAAAGGAAAGAGCACTCACCACATGCCAACTGACACTGTCTTACAGAAAGTATCTGAACAGCTCAGGAAAGAAGAGTGTGCTACTTCACATAATTAATGATTAGAGAATTTGAGTGGTCCAGCATTATTATAGCAAACTGTTTGTCTTTACCCAACCACAAATAAAACCACAATCAGTTAACCTGAATTTAAATTGTATCCTTCTTATCACAGTACAATTACTGAAACCAAGCAGTCTTTGTATTTATTGTTATAAATCACCAGAAGCATAATTTCACTTTTATTATCCGAGTGGGATATAACGCAATGCCCTAAACATAAGAATATTTATTTGCGCATATACTGGAAATTCATTAATACAGTAGTGTATTACTATACTGCACTAATACGTATTTATTGATTTATTGTGTAAATGTATGGTATTTCCATGGGGTATTATAATAATAAAGAGTTATTCCTGCTTATGTGTAAAGTGTACATAAATAAACAGGAAATGTGTACACTTTTAATAAAAATCTTAAATATTCTCAGATAATAGTATGATTTATGCATTTATTTCTATACACAAGAAGACTTCATAGCAGCTAAATACTCCTCAGGAGAAAAGTCGGGAAATTCCATGAAGAACTTCCACCCAGGCCGTACGAAATATTCTTCATTCTTCTTTTTCTTATAGAAATACTTCTTACTGATCATTTCTCTCATTACCTCTTCACTTCCTCCCATCTGCTGAAGTGCACTCAGCACTCTTTCATACTGTAATTCACTCCCGTTTAAGTATATTACAGTGTATACATACACAATATCAGATACGTACTTGGTTATATACTGATTTTCATCGTCTGTACACTCTTTTTTCTTTGCTATGTACACAAAATCACATTTTTTCAGAGACTCTGCTTTTTGTGTGTACTGCACTGTTGTATCCTCTGGTGCTAGTACTTTCCCTTCAAAATTTGTTCTTGTAGTACTTCCTGGTATAAGCACATACCCCATTGTATCTAGTTGTTCTGCTACTAAGTATAGCGTATCTATACACTCTTTCCTGGATATCTGCAGTGCTTCTGTTATTTCACTTATCTTTGTATTTCTTCCTTTACGGAATAACCCGAGGATATGCCACAGCACAGACTGTGCACTCATTAAAAAAAATTCTATGCCAGCACAGTAAATCCATGCTTTACCATAAACTAAGTACACTAAACAGTTAATTAATTCCGTATAAACCACATAAATATAACACATTCTGTACTTACATGGCACTAAGCCTGATTATTAATCACATAATCCCACAACATTTCTGGTTCTGCTTCTTGCTCAGCCGGTACAGACTCTTTGTCTGAAAAGACAGTTGCTCTGCTGAGTTTATTAAATCGTGCAGTTTTTGGCCACGACCAATCGCACTCTCCACAGTTTTTGAAAGTAAATCGTGCACATCATCCAGCTCATTTTGTATTTGTAACATAACATCCTTTTCTTCATAATTCTGGTACTCTTTTATGAGCTGTTTTGTATAATTGCGTAACTTATTTTTATCATCCTTAAACTTCGCCTTCTTCTCTTCTGTCACCCACTCGCCAGGATAAAGCATTTTCTCATCCTGTATAAACTTAGCAATATCATCTATAAGAAGACATAAAGTGGGTATCGGATACTCTAAAAGAGAAGCAATAACAAATATGTAATTCTTCCTCTCCCTTACAAAGAATTTATAACTGTCTCCCTCCTCTACTTTATGTACAAATTCCTGTGATCTTGTTGTTTCTATGTTCTGAACTATCCTGTTGGAAATAAACCTAATCATCTCCTGAACAGGTGTTCTTTTAAAGAAACTGAACGACCCAAGGGAATACTCCTCTAAGAATAAATCCACCTTTTGGTTCTCTTTGCTGAAGAGAATAATTGAAAACAAGCACGCACTCTTATTGCTCATATAAAATTTTTTATAGTACTGTGGTTCTAGTCTCTTAAGCTTTAAATAAAATGTGCTAAATATTCTTAATTATTGGATTTCTTTAAATCTTTCTGGTTATAAATTATTTATACAATAAGTATAGCATTAATTTATGAACTGCCTGTATAAATGCAAAAGTGTTTTTTTTGTTTATGAGGAGAGGATTTGTATTAATTGGTGTGCTGTCTCTGTTTTTTAGTTATATCCAGGGCATAGCAATACAGAAGATAATTAGGCCAAAAACTGTTTCTATTATGGCAGAGAAAGTTCCACAGGCTGGAATGGGCATAAAAGTAGATATAAATGTGATTGAAGGGCACGGGATATATGTAGCCACTGGGATGAAAAACAACTTATCACAGCAGGTTGAGTTAGTAGATTCATTCCAAAAGAATATTGAAGCAAGTCAGGCAGGAGAATTTGAGTTAAGGATAATTAATGAAAGTGATGACTATGCGAATATATCTGTTTCAATATACGCAGACAGTGCGCATGAGGATACAGATGAGGCCGAGGTTCTTAAGAAACTATTAGATAAGGTTAGAGTGGACTTAATGAACATTTACAATGATATTCTAAAACTTAAAAATGCGAATACGCACAGTCTGGTAAAAACCAAATCTGCCAAGAACACTTTATGGGTTGTATGTGTATTCCCTCTTTTGTACATTTTCCTGAGTTATTGGAGACTTCAATCAATTAAAAGCTTCTTTAGTACCAAAAAGAGGAACAAGATATAAGAAATAAACAGATTTATGTTTTTTATTTTAATTTATGGCCGTAGAGAACAAGAGGAGATCTGAAATTATAAAAAGACAGGCAAACATAAGGAAGAAGGAAGCAGAGCCATCCACTCTTGAGAAGTTTAAGCAGACAATTGCACACTGCAAAAAGGAATTCATCCATGTAAAGCTATTCCTGAAGAGGTCAAAGAAGCCCAGCAGTGGAGAGTACAGACAAATGCTTGCAGCGCACACTAAGGGAGTTCTTTTACTTGGATTCCTTGGGTACATAATTACATTTATACATATACCAATTAACAATATTCTATTTGGAATAAAGAAGTGAATAAAAGGTACAGAATAAGTTATTCAAGTTCCATGTTTTATGCGGATTATTGTGTTTAGAGCCTTTTAGTATAATTTTATTATGAAATATCCTGGTATTTATGGATTTATAGAATATTATCACAGTATAATAATGAGTTTATAGGATATTTATGAGATAATTATTATAATGAGAGGGATAATTAATATTTCAGAATAATTCAGAAATAGCTTGAAATTTATTATAAAAGTGCATTTAAATTATTTTTATCTTATTCATATGAAGACATCTAATGGCCATTTGTGCTGTCATCCATTTTATAGATTCTGCCGTAAATTCACCAGCAGATTTTCTTTTGTTTCTTCATATCCTTTCTTTATTTTATTTTTCTTTTCTACTCTTCTTTATTCACTGGCGCTCTTTCATGCTCTGCTTATTTTAGGATTTACAATGTCAAATTACGCGCTTTTAGCTATTTCTGCTGTATGTGCTGGGTGCTCTATACGTATTAGTATTTAGCAATATTTCGGGTTATATGACGTATTAAACAAATTATAACGATTTAATAAACAGGATATGACGTATTATATGGTGTAATAATACAAATATAGACTAAATCACTAGTACAGCATATGATATGACATGTATAATTAGAAGTTATAAGAATTTAATTATACGTGTCAAAGAATTTCGGGTTATATATAGAGAAGCAGTAGTTAGATGGATGGAAGAAGAATTATATATAGAAAAATCACAGGATAGACTTACCCACCTACTGGATGCATTAAACGCTATAGAAGGAGGAGCAGAGGGAAATTTAGACACTATGAGTGATTGTAGTATAGATTCTATTGTAGACTATGATGAAGTAGAACAGTCTAGTATTAATCAAACAAATAGAAATAGTAGTCAGACAACAAGTAAACATTCAGATGTTAATTTTGAGGTCGATAAAATTGGTTGGACGGATAATTCAATATATAGCCCAAAACCAAAAGAAGAAGTTAGATTTCAAGGATTTAACACAACGGGATGGAGAGTTAAAAAAGATGATGTAATAATCAAAGATCTAGAGCTAGCTAATGTATTTGATTTTGTGAACAAGAATAATCCAGAAGATGTAACTCTTGAAAGTATGTTTGTGCATTTTAACAGTAGAGGGAATCAAGCAATTAAAGAAGTATATACTATATACACAGCAAATCAAAACTGTTTTAATTATTTGTTGAATAGTGAAAGTATTTCTATGCACAGTATGAAATTCATAAGAACTCTATCAGAGAATTTGCATGAAATATACAGTGCAATGTACGAGCATGCAGATATTATATTTGGTAGGTATGATAATATAAAAAATACAAGTTTATTGAACTATCTAATAGAGAAGCATACTCTTCTAAAAGAATCTGTCATATACAGCGAGAATAAACTAAAACACGAGGAAGCAACTCTGACCACCCAAGGAATACAGAAAGAGGATATTAGTGATTTATACAAAGACACTTTACATATAAAAAATTCTATAGAAATACTTAATAATACAAGTGCAGTAATAGAAGATATAAAAGTAAAAGTGGATTACTATAAATCTAAAAGAAAACAAGAGGATTTAATAAGCAATAAAGAGAATGCCGTGGCTGCTATACTAAAAAATCAGAATACATTAGAAGAACCCTCAAACAATACAGATCCATACACTAATGCACTTTTCTGCAGACTAAGAGGTCCATCGCATATTTTTTGGGAAAATACAGTTAAGCCATTGCACTTTCTGTATAAAATAGATACATTTTATCTGCTATTCAGTATATTCATAATTCTATTTTCACATTTGATATTCTTTACAGTTCTAGAAATTACACAGTACGTATCAGATAAGCAATTAAGTATTATAGAGTACTATATACACTTAATATGTAATACATTATTTAGTGTGTTATTAACAATGTATACAGCAATGCATACTTATATAAGCTATAGAAGCAAACAGAATAACTTAATAATGTATGAGAATATACTGTCAAAAATAGGCATAAACCAATATATCATAAGGTATAGTGTTCTGTTTTGTTTATATGCAATTACAGCAGTAGGAAACCTATTTATAATTTATACACAAATTCAGAATATGGTACTGTGCGGGAATGAGTTCATTTCTAAATTATTTTATAAAGCAGAAGAGAATCAAATTATTGACATTGTAATTTTCAGTGGGTTTGATTTATTCTTTATTCTATTCTCAGTAATTTCCGTTATATTAGTGTGGATATCACTATTTAAGAAAGACTGGATATATAAAACACAGAGAATAAACATACCAGTGATTACTGTAGTAGGGTGTATAATATACCTTTTTATGCTGATAATTACAGCTATAACATATGAAAAGAGTGAATTAGTGAATATAAATGGAATAATGTACAGGTACCACATAGGATATGTTGTACAAACAATTGGTATATTATTCCTGTTAACATACCATGCTAAGATATACTTAAAGAAAAGTGGAAGGATTAAGAAAATGGACATGTTAAGGAGAACAAAAAGGTTTAACTATAAATACTTAGCAAGTATAATTACAATAGGATGTATCTCCGGATTAATTTGTTCATTTTGCATGTACTTATTTGTTATTGATGTGCATGCTGAGCTATTTAAGCTGAGCACAACAGAAATAGCAAAAAAGCTTGGAGTTAAAATGCCTCTGCCAAGTATTTTTATGACGTAATAAATAGAACTATTACATAAATCACTGATTATTTATTATTTATATCGTATTATAAGACTAATTCTTTGCTGAATCCATGCAAGCCAGAAATAATAATTCAGAAAGTGCTAAAATTTAAATTTCGGGTTATTATGCATTGGAATATTATTTATCTGCAAGATATTCTTAATTATAAAAATGCTTTTAAGTTTTCATTGGGCAGATGCACCGGGCAGAAAAATAAGAAAACCAACTGAGTATGCCTCACTGGACGAGTCAATAGAGCTACCAAGCATAGAGGAGGTGGACACTCTTCCCATATTCACAGCAGATGAACATGTAGAAATTATAAAGCTAGAAGAAATAGGGTCAGATGCTCTTAACAAAATGTACACAGTAGACATGCCATCGAATGTCAGCATTAAGTGCAAGGGAATATCTCGGGAGGAGTATAGGTTTTAATTGGAATAATCAGAAGTTGGGGAGTATTACAAGCTTAAATAAAGTGGCAAGTCTTTAAAAAGTAGAAGTTAGTATGTGCATTGTTGTAATAGAGTGTTATTTATTTTAGGTTAGGATATTTTCATTCAAATAATCTCCTGTAATTGTGCTGTATCAAGATCTCTTTCAATTTCTGTGTCTGATTCGTATATATCTTTAACAGACTTTCTGTGCTTTCTGTTCTTTCTTCTCAGGTGCATGTGGATGATTGGGGCGGTGGTTCCGTGCACTACAATACTTGAGAACACAATACCCAGAACTACTTCCAAGATATGGTCGGCTAGTGCTTTATCTAATGTTACAAGCTCTTGCATAGTGTGATAAGCAAAGAAAATAGCACCGACTCCAATTGGCCCAAACCATCCTGCAAAGAATATTTCTCTTGTGTTAAAGTACGGAAGCAGCCCGCATACCTTCATGAGAAGAATCGCAGGAAGTCTTCTGAACAGCAGAATAAGCAAAGAAGCCAGCATGGTCTTCCAATTAAGAACTTTAAGGGGCAGAATAATTCCGAGAACAATGAAGAATGACTGGTTGAATAGAAGATCAACCACTTCCATCACGTGCGAGTTTTTCATATCAACAACCATTTCTTCATCCCATGCAAAGAACAGTCCAGATACAAAGACAGCAAGAAGGTCGTCACTTTGCATTTGTGCAGTTACACCAGTCACAAGAATAGCCAGGGCCAGGGAGTAAGCCAGAAAACTTTCCTTGTCAATTAGCCTTTTTTTAACACTGTACTTTAAAAGAATCCTGGCAACAGCGCCGATTACAGCCCCCATTATAATTGCAAATAGAATTTCAAATCCCCATGTGTGAATACACCATTTCTTTAGAGCGCTTGTTACTGGGCTGCTATTTCCCTTGAACTGCATTAGAAGAATTGGAAGAACAAGGAGAGGGAAGCCTAGCCCATCATTCGCACCACTTTCTACAGCCAGCAGATATCTCAGCTTAGATGGAATGTACTTGTTAGCAAACTTCCCTTTAATCACAGCACTGGCCAGAACCGGATCAGTTGGGGTAACGCACGCACCAATCATCATAGCAGGCAGCCAGTCCATTCTAAATACAAATTTTATAATTATACTAGACATAGCGTACATAATCATCATAACCGGCAGAAGAAGTACCATTAGTGGCCTCCAATTATTCTTCATAAATATTCTGGGCACAGTGACACCAACTGCCACTAACTGTAATGATAGAACTATGTGCGAAAAATGAAACATAAATTGTGAATTATTCAGTGCATCAAAAGGAAGACTGTTCTCTTTATCTTTGAATATGAAGGAACAAACCATTCCGTATAATGTGGCAACTGTTGTTTCTGCGATGTACAGCCTTTCCTTGATGAATAGCGAAATAAGACCAAAGCTAAGAATGAATCCTCCAAGAACAGAACAACATATTGCAAAGCTTTGCATTAAAATATTTTTATATTCCGTATAAGTACTTCCCCTTATAAAACCACCAAAAGAACAAATTATTATGCAAATTCTAAAGTACAGAACGTGCCGGTATTAGAAGTACTTGCTTATGCATGCGGTGTGAATAAATACAATAAGAGATGAGAATGCTCTAGGACAGCCAGAGACTCTGAAATTATCAAAGAGTAAGTGAATCTATATTTATTCAAATGGCATCTTAAGAGTCTCTCTTATCTTTCTCTTTCTTTCAAGGTTCTCACGCATTCTTTCGTCTTCTGTCAGGGCATCAAGATTCTTCACAATGAACACTCTTTCATCCTCAACCATCTTTTCTTTTCCAGTGAGTATTCTGTTCTTAATATGGAAGGCTTCTCTGGCGTGTCTTATTGCTGCTATCTTTGGCATGCTCTGCACGACCTTCTCGTACACTTCTTTGTTGTAGATGATAGGCTCGTGTACTCTCTTTTCGAACTCTTGGGACGAATCGTTGACCAAGTCCTTTCCTCGGACTTTTCTGTATGTCTTGGTCCATGCGACTCTTCTTGGGTTTCTCTTTAGCTTAAAGTTCTTTACGCACTTAGACCGGCAGAATTTGAACTCTGCCCCGTCATTTCGCACAAAGACTGACCCATGGCCGGGATATATACTTGATGAGCAGAAGTAGCAGCTGAATATTCTCATTGGCTAGTAAAAAATTTAACTGAAAATTTTTTATACCCCCAGGATTCAAATTGACTCTCTTTCGCCACGGATTGCTTTATTGACAAATCCGCCAGATGGAGGGATATTAAACAGTGGTCAAGGAAGCATATCCTTAATAGAAATATGTGCCAAGCACCACAACATTTTATATTAACATCATTAAACAATACTCGAATGGAATTTATTAAGTTCGTAGCGCAGCAGGCCTTCTTTACGGAAGAAGGAAAAAGAGGAGTAAAGAAGGAATAGTTATTTATTGTGATATTCATAAGTATAAAGTATCTAATTGGTTTATTCGTAGTAAGTCTATGCCTCGTTCTCTTCAATAGTAACAAAAGGTGCATTAATAAATGCCTCATCGTCCATTTTCACTAAGTGCAGGACACCATCTTCTCCCCCAGATGCTATGGCATTGCCAGATGGGTGTATGTCTAGCGTATTTACGGTACCAAAGTGTGTTTTGTAATATCCAACAAGTTTAGAGGTGGCGCAGTCAAAGAATTCAATATTAAAGTTTCCCTGCCCTGTTGAAGTAGTTACATCCCTAGCATCCACACCACCAGCAGAGACTAAAATCCTGTTGTCTGGTGATACTCTTGCTGCGTTATTGGGAGAGTCAGACAAAAACTCTCTAACTGGAGTGATCTCATTATCCGCTCTAATGATTTTGCTTTTAAAGTCAGTAGAAGCAGAGACAAAGTATGTATTACAGAAAGAAGGCGTGAGTGAAGTAATCTTAGACTGATGCACTTTCTTTGAAGATATTTCACCAAATGTTCTTTCATCAACAAGAGTGAGGGATCCTTCTGTGTCACCGTACAGTATTTTGTTGTCTATTGTGGCTCTAATAGCAACTGGTGTGCTGGGAATAACAGTCTGGTTGATTAATTCACCACTCACTGCATCAAATACCCATAACTTAGGCTTTTCCTTCATTATTGCATCAGTGCATAGAACTATTCGCCTGCTGTCTGCTGTGAATGAAACATCTCTGGTTGTAACCACCGTATTAAAAGAGAACATCAGCTTGCCAGTCTCAATATCATACAGATTGGATCTTCTATCAGCACCAGCAGAGACTATTCTTGTATCCTCCTGGTTTATGTCAAATCCAACAACTGCCCCCTCGTGGCCAGGATACTTTCCCAGCATCTCTCCCGTTGAGACTCGCCACACAAGAAGCGAGGCCTCCGTACATGATGAGAAGAGTAAATCTCCATCATGATTGAATTTCACTGTTTTAATTGGTTTTTTGTGGTATCTCAGAGTGCAGCTGTCATTTGGTAAAATTAATCCTTCCAGCTCCTCAGCTGTTTTCTGCCCGCAGTGCTTTACTTCCATTAGGCCGAAAAAATAACTTGAATATTTAATCCAGAAAGAAAAAAATAAAAAATTGTTATGGGAGATAAAGAGAAATTGGAAAATATTAGGGAAAGAATAAAAACAGGAAAAAATACATTTAAAGAAATCTGTGCAGAACTTCTGAATGGGGACAATATAGCACAAGAAACCTTGGGAAACATTTTATTGCTTGCAGAAGAAATAGCATTCCCTAAAGGCCCTCCCTCCTTCCCTAAGAATGCTCTTGATTCAGAGAATAAGAGTCCTAATGGCAAAAACATCACTGAAAATATATACAAAAAATATGAAAAGCTAATGTATGAAATGTATCCCAAATTCTTGTATCTTATGTGTGTTTTTCTTAAAGAGTGTGCTAGATATCAGTTCACGACTGATATATCGAGTGGTGGAGTGTTTTTTGAAAAAAGTGTGGAGATCTGCCAGGAGATGCTTTTTATTCTTAGAAAACGGACTGTGCACGAGACTAGTCTAGGATATATTCCATCGAGTATATTGTCTTTGTTGTTGGAGATAATACGCACGCACTGTAAGGATGTCTCGCCAGAGTTTATTAGTGCAGTGCATGAGATCAAGCGGCTTGAAGGAAACATATTGGAAATACTTGCTATAAAAACAATGTTGGGCCCACTGTTTAAGCTGTTTAAGTGCATAATAGACCATGTTGGAAACCAAAACCAGCGGGTTATGCAGTCTCTTCTGAAAACAATAGAAAAGACAGAGGCGTATAAGACATCACTATACTTTGAACAGAATAAAACTGTTCCTTTTTTGGCTAAAACATTAAGAGAAGAGCTAAGAACATGGGGAATGAATCTTATACACCCGGTGTATTTTTACATTGACCCGGCATATCCACTTCTTGCAGCTGCAATAGTTATTAAGCCAGACAATTTGATATATGAACCGCATGAAGGCATAAGCATGTACATATCCTTAATTATGAGAGAGCTTATGCGGTATACTCCGTATGTAGACATGCGTGTGAATTATTTGTATATTGATGTAGGGGATACTGGGACAGACATAGATGTGAATAAATGGAATTATTTAGGACACATCTATAACCTAGATGTGATTAGATGTGAGATCAATTTTACTACACAGAATGTGTATGAGGCATCTAGATTTATTGATGGTTTGGTTAGGTCTGTGGTAGCGCAGGATATTATTTCTTTATCAATGTATCCCAGCATTCCTTTATCAAGAAAAGTGCAGTGTGTGCTGATTGATAATCTTAGAATTGAGTCCTTGGATGTAAAGGAGTGCTTGGGCAGTGGTGGTATTAGTTCGTGTGTTGAGGAGTTCATATGCCTTCTGGCAAAAAGAAAGAATGGAACACTGCGGTACTTGAGAGAGCTTGCCATCACATCGCCATTTTATAAGGCCATGGCCACCAACCTGCAGAAAATAACATTTTATGGGATACAGAAGCTTACTCTTGAGTTCATTGCACTAGACCGGTACTACAACACAGGCAGCATAAAGAATATCACAGAATTAGTAAACACACTGACATTCCCTGTTCTTCACGAGCTCAACATAAAAAACCATAACATCACAAAAGAAGACTTCAACTTTTTGAACTTAAACATGAATCTGGTGCAAATCCAGTACGGTAAATTTTACTGTCCCTCTGGGTCATCCTACCGCCCAGAACAGCACAGTTATACCTTTAAGCGCCCAGAGTCTGTTGCTATGAGCTCAGGGATTGTTTTTATCATAGCAGAAAATATTGTGTACGAGTGGACCGTTAACTATGTGGATACCGCATTCTCCGACTGTCTGGTCTGTAAGATTCCCTTCTGTAACAATTCAAACAAGCAAGTGGTCATTCTCTCCTGTGGATCAGTCGTCCACATTTCATGTATTGTAGACGCATTTGGAAAGAAAAAGAATCCATGCTGCCCATTTTGTAAGAAAAAAGTACAGCTAATAATGGGCTCGCCAATGGCTGTTGATATAATGTTTAAGCCGCCAATGTCTTATACAAGACACTCAGTAACCCGATAGTACTATCCACACTAAAATACCATAACATACAGTATTTTATTATAAAGTGCCTGTATACTGTGTATTTACTTAATAGGACTGTTTTATTATCAAATAGTCTTCCCATATTTTTCGGGTTATGGGCTGGCTTCAGTAGAAATCGTAAAATAATACATAAATTCAATTTCATTTGTATTTTAGAGTAGACTTTTATATTATTTTGAATATTTTATTATTTTGTGTAAATGTATAATATTCATAAAAATACAATTATAATAATTATTGCATTTATGTGCCACTGTGGTATAAATAACCAGAATATTTCCAGACCAGAATAAGCTTAAATTATTCAAGCAAAGTACATCAGTATATTCAAATAGAATAGGCATATTTAAGTGTTTATTTGGAGACAAGTCTATTTTTAGTCTGCTCTATTTCCTTGCACAGAGAGTCATTGATTTCTTCTGTACACCATTCTGGGAGGGCAGTTGTGAATACATTCTCTTCTAAAGAGTACTTCCATGCGTGCAATGAAAGAGTGGAAAACTTGGGTAGAGTGCTGAGACTTTCCGGGTTTCTGCAGTGCATGCAGGACTCCATTATAAATTGTGATGTATTCTCAGTGGATACGGTTTCTAAATATGTCTCATCATCTTGAAAGTTGTCTGTGCGGCAGTCTTCAGTTGTTAAGAACTTTTCAACGGATTCACGTGTTAAAGGCTCGCCTTCTGCTTCTGCCATTTCCAAGTACGCACTGCCCGTAATTTCACACTCTATGTGTGGTTTATTTTCTACTGTAGGATTATTATTATTTTCTGTGTTGATTTCTTCAGCTGTGCTTTTACTCTCACTAGTATTTTCTTTTATTTTGTTAATTCGGTTAATGAGTGCCTCCTTTCTTATGTATGGAGTGCTGTATATCATATCATCAATTATCGGGTATCCAATTGCCTGTAAATGCACTCTAATCTGATGAGTACGGCCAGTAACCAGTCCACACGCCAATATACTTTCTCCATTTTCTACAGACACTCTTCTAAAGATTGTGATGCTGGGTTTCCCTTGAAAAACGCCATCTTCCTGGAAAACCGTTGTAGTACACGTTTTTCTAGAAATAGAAAGGGGAAGGTTCACAATAACTTCACACTCTGGGAATTCTCCTGATACTTTACAGAGATATATTTTAAACCCTTCTTTCTCTTCTATCTTCTTGTGGTACTTCACTGCGGCTTTTGAACTCTTTGCAAGTATCACCACACCAGAAGTCTGCTTATCCAATCTATTCTGTGCAGACACAAAGGATAGCCCGCATTTCTTCTTTAGAATTTCTGTCAGAGTATGCTTGTTGTACGAGCTGTTTGGGTGGCAGGGAATACCAGACGGCTTATCCACCACCAGTACATCGCTGTCTTCGTATAATATATCTATTTCATCTGTTGGTATGGGTGGCTCATGTCTGTGCGTCTTGTGTGTAATTAAATCCCCATGCTTTAGTACATACTCATCAGTTACAGAATTCCCATTAATCTGTATGGATCCAGAAGCAACAGCAAGCACAAAATAAAGACGGGTCCTTCTTTTAAACTCAGCCGCCAATACGTCTACTAATTTGCACCCGACCCATCTTTCCTTTGTATACGCCTTAAATTCGTATATATACCACGGGCTCTCTCTTACCATAAAAATATTTTGAGATGTTCAGCATATTAGACTTCATTTCTTCAAAAGACTCTGGAGTGACGACACAGGAGATACAGAATGAATTTAAAGACATGTCACTCCAGGATATTGTAGTAGAAATAAACAACCTGCACACAGACTCTCTCATAGACGTATTTAAAACAAAAGGCGGAATAGTTTACAGAAGAAACACAGAGCCGCAGTCATTCTCAACACCAGAAGAGAAAATAATCTATCTTCTTATTAAAGAGGTCGGTGTTGAAGGTATCTGGATAAAAGACATCCGAACAAAAAGCGGGCTACACCAAAATCTTGTAACAAAGCTTCTTAAAACCCTTGAGCAGAGGCTTCTAATTAAGTCAGTTAAGTCTATAAAGCAGAACAGAAAAGTGTACATGCTATACGATGCAATCCCATCAGATGATTTAGGAGACGGTCCGTGGTTCACACAAGAGGCAGAACTTGACACAGGCTTTGTTGATGCAATAAAAAATGTAGCATACGAATGGATATTAAACAGTACAAGAAGTGACGGACTTCCTCCATTTGAGTCCCTACCAGAGGTAAAGCACGTGCACGCATTTCTTCTTAGAGCTGAAATATCTTCGGTTATTTTAACACTTGATGATGTTAAGAGAATTTTAGATATTCTTGTATATGAAAGGAAGCTTATACAACTAGACCAAAAGTACTTTCTTAATAAATAACGGAATTTCAGCGTATTAATTTATGATTTCCAGATATATTTTATTATAATTGCTAATTTCATTTATTATTCAGATATTTCTACTTTGTATTTATTTATTCTTTGATATTTTTACTGTATTTGGAGAATAAATTTGTTTTATTTTATAACAAGATTTTGATTTTAAACAAATTTTAGTTAAAATAACGGTTTATACCTATTTATATTAATTTTATAATCAAATGGTTATTGATACTGTTATGACTATATGTGTATTTTTATAGGTTGTACAGGAATATTTATAAATAATGATAAACCCGAAATAACCCGAAATTATAAAAATGTCTCTGCATGCTTGCCTTCTATTAAATATAAGTATATAAATAAAATATTTTTACCACATTAGAAAATGGCAGACAATGAGAAGAGTGGTCTTTCTGTGGGGAGTAATGCAGCGGACATAGGTTCCAAGAAAAAGGGCACAGAAGAACTGCCTGATGATATAAAATATGCATTAGAGATGATTCAGCAGATGGAGGTTTCCAAAAAAGAGAATTCTAGCATAGAAGAGTACAAGAACTCACTTTTATCAAGTGAGCTATTATCCAAGCAGACATTTGAAGAGTTGGCTATACCTGAAGACATAATAGCTGCCCTTCGGTCAATGGAGTTCAAAAACCCCAGTACAATACAGCAAAAGTCAATCCCTGAGATAGCAAAGGGCGGGGATGTGGCGTTTCAGAGCCACAGTGGTTCTGGAAAGACTATTGCATTCTTAGTTGGTGCACTGTCTGCTCTTGATAAAAGTGTAAAGTCACCGCAGATAGTTATTATAACGCCAACAAGAGACTTAAGCAAGCAGATATCTTCTATTCTGGAAAAGTTCTCAAAGTCAATCGAATTTACTATGTTACAGGCACTGCCTGATGTTGTAGAGAAAATGGATGTATCAAGGATATCTGAGCAGATATTGATAGGTGCGCCTGGAACAATTAAGAAAATAGTCACCGGGCTGTCTAATAATAGCACAATTAAAATGGTTATATTAGATGAAGCAGATGCTTTATTAGATGCCGATATGGGTGGGCAGACAGTGTCTGTGGTAAAAAAGATAAAGAACAAGCAATTGGTTTTATTCAGTGCCACATTCAGTGTAAAGATGAAGGAAGTGATTGCAATGCTCTCTAAGAGCATCAAAACCTGGTATTTAGAAGAGACAAACATTAAACCAGACAACATAACACAGTTTTACATGGAAATGAGCGAGAACCAGAAAACAAAAACTCTTCTTAAACTATACGAAATGATGTCTATAGGACAGTCAATAGTTTTTGTGCACACAAGAAACAAGGCAGAATTAGTGCAGCAAAATCTGAAAAAGGACGGATTTGATGCCGATGTACTGCATGGGCAGTTATTAAAGAGCCAGAGAGACCAGGTGATTTCTGATTTTAAGAGTGGTAAAACAAAAGCACTTGTCACTACAAATGTACTGAGCAGAGGACTAGACGTGCCCCAGCTTAACCTAGCAGTCAATTACGACATACCAAGAAAACAGTCTGGAGCAGTGGACATTGAGACATACGTTCACAGAATTGGTCGTACAGGCAGGTTTAATAGAGCAGGTGTATCTATCACTTTCTCAACAGGCGAGTCAGACAAAATGGACCTCTTATCAATACAGCGAGCAATTGGTTCACAAATCAAGTACACCACACTAGAAGCACTCTCCCAAGCCATACAAGAAAATCAAAAATCAGATGACGAGTCCGATGATTAGGCAGAGTCATCACTACAGCAGGCAAATGCAATATTTAAAAATAAAGCTACCAGAAATAATCTGAAATTCCCTAAAATTATTTTTGCATTCTACCGCACAGATCTTCCACTGCCACTTGCTGAACCACTCAGCAGCTCACACTCGGAAATATTTTCAACTGTAAGTCCGTCAACCTTTGTGAGTGCCTGTAGTAGGGATAGACCAAATATATTATCTGCCTCTGCCTCATCATCTGTATTAATTATAAAAAATCGGTGTACGCCCACGCACTTCTTCTTATAATGAACACTTCCTTCCATATAAGAAGTAGATGGAATTCTTCCGCCCACTCCATCTTTTATTACGTAATTATGGGGTTTTATCTTCACGGCTCCTGTTTTTATTGCAATCTTATTGTACATCTGCCAGCTGAGCAGGTTTACATCTGATCCAGTGCTGTGCCTCCCTGTAATTGAATGCCCAGAAAAAACAATTTCTTTGTATATAAATGACGGGTTTTTTAATGGTCGTCCACCTCCTCCAATGAATTGGTAGTTTGCAAGTGTATACTCGGTGCTTTTCTGTCTTTTATGCTTTTGCAGTGAATTGCACACTTCTACAATGTGCCCTTTTTTATTACAGAATGTACAGAATGCCAAGTATTTTATTGATGTTTTTTGTGATTGGCCTGATTCCTTTGTTAGTCTATTCAGGTCTATTTCCGTGCTTAAGGATATAAGCAGATCTGTGTTTTCTACACTCTCGTCCAGATCCTCAGTGAACACTTTATGAATTTCTTTTTTTCGCACTAATTTAACCACAGCACGCCATGGAATCCTTTTTTTCAGGATATCGTATGACACTGCAATGGCCCACGATCGCATATCGTGGAAATCAAAGCAAAATGGGATCTGCCAGATTTTTGCTAGGTTGTGCTGGTCTAAAATATCTATTAATTTCGGCAGGACTATATCATCCCAGCTTACTTCAGTGGTGCTTTCTGCCTGGTACATGTCTATCGCCTGCAGGAGCAGTGTTATTTTTGGTATAATCGGGGCATAGTCTTTTTCTTTTCTCTCACTGATTGATTTCTGGAAGTAAATCAGTTTTTCCCTGGGACTGGATACGTGCCATGCAGGGTTTGCCTGTACTTTATCCTCTTTCTCTTTAAATTCTGCGTATGTCTCCTGTAGTGTAAATATTTGCAATTCTTTTATAAGTTTGACGGCCCACTGTACATGAATTTGCTTTAGACTGTGCGGTGTGTTTACCCCGCATAATACTAAGTTTTGCTTGTTCTCCTGCGGTGTGGAGAGTTCATCAAATATTCCACTCTGTGCACTGCGCATTGGTGTAAACATATTTATTACACTATAAGAATTACTCTAAATTAAATTAGAATTATCTTAAGAATACCTGATACTCGGGAATTGGCCATAATACAAGAACCAGGACTTATTAATATACTATTCTATATACCCCGAATTATGCATACCCACTGTAATAACCCGGACTTCTTTGATTTCATCATATTCCACAGAGAATTTCAATAATAACGAATAAATTATAAATATTTTAATAACCCGATATAACCCGATTTTATCTTTTAATGTACATGCATAATACTTTAAATATTCTAGGCTTATTCTGAGCACTTCTAGGCGTGTCCAGACTAAATAATTCAAATACAGAATATTCATAAACATTAATATTAATAAAACATCCATTTTATTACAGTAAGAATGAACCATTTAAGATATCTATGAATCAGGCACCCTTTCCTCTGATTGGTCATATTCATAAAAATCCCTATTAGACCCATCAGAGTATTCAGTAAATGTATTAACATCCCTATCCTTCTGTACAGGCATATCTGGGCGTACTCTCCCTGGCACTTCTTCATTCACATCTTCAGGGTAATTTGGATCTCTGCTTGTACAGGAGACTCTTTCATTATCAGTGTACTCATGGTGTGAATTATAAGAGTGCCTTGCTTCCTTATGCGTATGGAACATCCCTGCTAATTTATCAATCTCATCCTTCTCTGCTGCTGAGAATATAAACCCAGTTGGTCGGTATCCAAGAAGGGAGTGTGCAAGGAAATAAGGCGTCTTCCCTGGGTTAGGCAGTACGTCACGTAAGGGTATGTCCGGTGCTATATAAGGAGAGGAAGGATCTTCTCCCTCTCTGGTTAATTTTTCTTCAACCTCTTCAATCCGTTCAAGCACAAGCCTGTCCTCTGGGAATATCCCAATGGCCTCCTCATATATTTCAAGTGCGCTCTGTAAAGTACTCTCAAATTGTTCGTGCACTACCCCCAAATTATATACAGCCTCAACGTACCCGGGATTGTGCTTTTTTGCTTCTTTAAATGCACGCATGGCATCTTCATATTGTGACAGGTTAAAGTACAGAACCCCTAAACTGTTCCAATAAATATGATTCTGACTGTCTTGTTTTAATGCAAAGTTGTAGCACCTGTACGCCTCCTCATAATTTTCCAATTTCTGCTCAATCCTCCCTAATAAGTACCAGGAAAATGCAGAGAGTGCTTCTGGGTGGTGTGTGCATAATACATCCCGTGCCACTTCCCAATTCCTTTCCTTATAATATAACCACGATAAAAGCATAGCAGCCTTCTCATGCCTTGGGTTGAGCTGGCACACTCCTTTAAGAATATCTATGGCTTCCATCTCACGTGACTGTAATTCATTAGCATGTGCTATCTGTATCAGTACATCATCCTTAGTTGGATGGTGACTCTTCGATGAAATATTATGCAGTAAGTACTCAAAGCAGTCCATTGCCGCTGTAATTGCCCCTTTCTTCTTGTAAGTAACCCCCAGTCGGAAGTACACTTCTGGTATATACTCTGATGTATGGTCTATCTTTATAGATGCAGCGTACGCCTCCTCTGCTATCTGTAAATTATTCATCCTTTCATAGAATACACCCACCCCGTACCACAAGAACCCTTTCTTCTCCTTTATTTGTGAGGCATTCTTTGCAACCATTTTATACCAAGCAAGACTCTCTAAAAATCTGTCCAGCATGAGGTAACAGTACGCTATGTTTATGGCTGTGCCAGTGTCCTCTCCCTGCATTACTTTATATAATCTTAAAAATACATCAAGTGCCTTCCCAAACTCCCTCCTCCTCCTGTAAATAGGTCCAAGCATTGAAAGTGCATCCTTTGACAGAGGATTGTTTGATAATGCCTTTTCATATGCAAAGCATATGTTCTTCTCCATATTGCACTCTCTGAATAAATTAGCCATGGCAATCCATGAGGCTTCATTGTCCAATAGAAGTCTTGTGTATAAGTCAACAGATGTTTTTTTAGGCAACTGTGGCACTTTATCTAGTCCTGGCAAGTCTTTCCAGTTCTCCTGTCCCAGATTTATTTTAGTATCGTTGTCCATTGAAGATATAAAACTTTTTACTAAAAAACTTCTTTATGATCACAACTACAGCAAGGGGGTTCCTTTCAAAAATTAATTTTAGAAGTTTTGGCAAATTATTTTTATAAATACGGTTGGTTCTATTACAGGAGACTGTGGGAGTATTATTATACTGTATGTGTGAAATTTAAGCAATTTATTCTTTAGTGGCAAAATTTATTACACTATGTGTAAAATAATATATATATTACACAATTACCAATAAGTTTTATTATTTATTGTGTAAGATTATTCTAATAATAAAATTTATGTGTGCAAATAAATAAATAATTTATTAGACGTATCTTATAAAGTAATAAGTACTGAACTGTAATAAGGACAGGACTTATTGCACATTGTGTAATAAATACTATTTATTATTTATTGTTCTATTAGTGCTATAATAAATAACACAATGATTTATAATTTATATTTGTAGTGTAATAAGTACTGAACTGTCATAAGGACAGGACTTATTGCACATTGTGTAATAAATACTATTTATTATTTATTGTTCTATTAGTGCTATAATAAATAACACAATGATTTATAATTTATATTTGTAGTGTAATAAATAAAATAAAATTTTAATTAATAATTAATAATCTATGTGTAATAAGTTATATTCATATTTATTCATACTCTAAATATTGCATAAATATCTTAATTACACTGTAAATAATGTATAAATCCGGTTGTAAATACGGTTATAACGTATTATTATAATCTGCTTAAATTATTTTTATTATTAAAATAACCGTTTGTTAATTTTCAAATTTTTAAATATCCTTCCTTAATAACCCGGTCTTTGTGTACTCAATTATGCCTTCAGGCGTGGGGTTTAATAAAGATAGTGCCGCATCTGTCTCCTCCTCAGTAAATCCCTCTGTGCCTGATTGAAGTATGGTTTTTACTATACTTACAGGTAATTTGCCAGCCTTATCAGAATCAAATACTTGAAAGGCCTTTGTCACATCTTCCACTGTAAGTATCGGAATTTCCTTATCCTCAGTCATTCTCCTTATATCTGTAAGGCTGTACAGTTCCTTACCATATGGTAATATTGTGCTTAATTCTTGTTCATTAATAATATAACCTAATGACTGTAATAATGGTAATATATTCTGTCTCTTCACATATTCATTATTCATCTCATCTGAGAATATTTCAAAGACTTGCTGTACTGCACTGTTCATTATACACAAATAAAAATAAAATTTATAAGTATGGACATATACAGAGACATAAACTTAGCAGTACACTTTATATCCAGGAGTACTAAAGTGTCCAGGAGACTTATTCAAGTACTTATAAGGATACATAATAAGAAGATTATAAAGTTATCATATGAAGTAAAAAGGGCTATATGTAAGTGTTATACTATTATGATACCAAGTATTACGTGTTACAGTCGTGTATCTCATGAAACAGACGGGTATTATTTAATGCGGGTGTGCGGTGTGTGTGGAGAAATCAGTAAAATGAGAATGGGTGCCAAGAAAAGATTTTATAATGGAGGAGAAGAGGAGACTAACAAAGAAAGAGAAAAAGGAGTTAAAGTATTTAAGACTTAAAGAGTCATACAAACAGAAAAAAACAAAAAGAACCAAGAGAAAGAAGGCTCCAGAGGACCAAGTAACATCAAAGTACAAGGTTTGGATAGAAGTATTAGGAGGACTTGAGTTAATGACAGAGAAAGAGATGCGCAGTTTATGTGAGCAGATAAGGTATGTATATGCATCTAATAGGGTAGCACAGTCACCTGTTAATTTAATCATAGGTAATTCAGGGTTACTGCAGGGATATCTCAGGACAGATGTACAGAACTGGAAGAATATTGAGTTTAAGGACGAGTCAATAACAGACTTAAACAACCCAGAAGGAAGCAGAAATGTAACAGATAATAAAGTGACTGAAGAGAGTAATGGAAATAAGCCAGTGACTAACTGTACAATGACTGATGATCAAGTGACTAACTGCATGACTAATAAGGAAGGAGAGGTAACTAATGAACTATGTGAAAGTAAACCAGTGACTGAAGAGAGTAATGGAAATAAGCCAGTGACTAACTGTACAATGACTGATTCTGTGACTAATAGTGCATGGAATGGTTTATCGCATACGAATATTATTGTGTTAACTGCTGATGCATCTGATGAATTAACTGAGATGGAAGAGGACTGTGTTTATGTGATAGGTGGATTAGTTGACAGGAACAGACACAAGGGATACACAGAAAAGTTATTTAATGGGAAGTTCAAGACTGCTAAATTGCCAATTAGACAGAAGCTCAGTTCATCAACTGTTCTTAGCACACTTCATGTGTTTAACATTTTATTATCGTACAGCCAGTGCAAGGACTGGGAATGTGCACTGAAAGAGAATCTTCCCATTCGGAAGCAAAGCGTTGATGAGGTAAAACCCGATCTAACCCTAAATTCAGAGAGCCCTTTAGAAAATACTTCAGAGTCACCCATAGAAGAATAAAAGTTTAGAGTACTTATTATTTAATAGGCCACTGTGTATTAATAAATAGTAATTATTTACGTTAATTTTATTTATAATTAAAGCTAAAATATAATGCATATTCTGTAAAAGTAAATAGTAAGCAATGCATAATGCCATAAGAAATACGGTAATTCGGATTATTATAGAATAACTGATTTATTGGTCTACCTGTGCAACAAAGCTTTCTGTCTGAAGACCCTTGAACTCAGGAACATGCACGTGCTTGACAAACATTTCTGTCTTTGCATTGTCCTTGAAGGATGGCCTCTTTCCAATTTCTACTCTAATCCTGGTTGGAAGATTCTTCTTTCCACGTGCCCAGATGGCTTTGTTAAGATCCATGTCTATTTTCACATCCATGTCACTTCTGAACTGCTTCTTTATGAGTCTTTTTAAATTTCTCACTGCACAGTCTGCCCACCTCTTCTGTGAGCATCCCTTTACAAGCTTCCACAAGTTTACTGTTAAGACTATTACTTTGTTCTCTGATGTTATATTTGCCATGTGCAGGGAGGAAGAAATAAAAAAATATTTGAAGAAAAGAAAAGAAAAGTGAACTGCTGGTTTTATTAACCAAGGATCATTTCCCCGGAGAGGTCGTAATAATCTGCTTCAAGAGTAGCTAAATCTTCTCTTGCTTCACTGAATTCTCCTTCCTCCATTCCCTCACCAACGTACCAGTGAACAAATGCACGCTTACTGTACATGAGATCAAACTTAGTGTTAAGTCTTTTCCATGCCTCAACGATTGCTGTTGTGTTACTGAGTGCGCAGACTGCCCTCTTAAGTGGGGGAAGTGCACCTCCTGGGAGGGATGTGGGTGGTTCATTGTTAATTCCTATCTTAAACCCAGTTGGGCACCACTCAACGAATCTGTCACCTTTTTTACTCTTTACTATTCCTGTGGCGATATTAACATCTTTTGTGTTAATGTCTCCTCTGAAGAGCAGGCAGCATGCGATGTACTTACCCTGTCTGGTGTCACACTTTACTAGTTGATTTTGTGGCTCAAAGCAGGCTGTTGTAATCTCTGTTACACTGAGCTGTTCATGTGCTGCATTTACTGCAGAGACCATGGGAGAGTACGCAATTAAAGGGAAATGAATCCTTGGATAAGGTACTAAGTTAGTCTGGAACTCTGCCAAGTCCACATTAAGTGATCCTGGGAATCGCAGTGATGCAGTGATTGAACTGACCACCTGCGCAATAATCCTGTTAAGGTCAACATAATCTGGTCTGTTTATTCCAAGTCCCTTGCACATGTCATATATTGCTTCATTGTCCACAAGGAATGAGCAGTTTGAGTGCTCAAGTGTCATGTGTGTTGTAAGCACAGAGTTGTATGGCTCAACAACTGAATTAGATACTTGTGGTGCTGGGTAAATAGCAAACTCAAGCTTACTCTTCTTCTCATATATCTGAGAAAGTCTCTCCATAATGAGAGTTCCCAGACCAGACCCAGTTCCTCCACCAAATGAGTGGAAGATAAAGAACCCCTGTAAAGAATCACAATTGTCAACTAGTCTTCTTATTTGCTCAATAGTTGGCTCAATAATACTCTTTCCTACTGTGTAATGCCCTCTTGCATAGTTATTTGCTGCATCCTCCTTTCCTGAAATAAGCTGTGATGGATGGTACAAGTCCTTGTATGCACTTGTCTTTATTGAATCAATCACACCTGGCTCCAAGTCTACCATAAGCGCTCGAGGCACCATGTTCCCTGTGCTTGTCTCTGAAAAAAAAGAAGAAGCAGACTCAATTGACTTATTAGAATTTGGATCAACTTGTCCATTTGGTAATATTCCGTGCTCTAAGCAGTATAATTCCCAATTTGCATTTCCCATTTGTATTCCACCCTGTCCGACGTGGATTGAAAGTATTTCTCTCATTTTCCTGGGGTAGGGGTTCAAATTTTATTAAAATTAATAGTAAATTTAAATCTAAATAGATTTCTTACCACAGATGATCTTAATAGTATAAAAATGGATTACTAATAAATAATAATTCTTATGAATATTCTAATGCTGGAATATCCCTTATCTATCCATAATAATAGGAATATCTAATATTTCATTTTTATATTAGGGTTATGTCGGGTTATTAAATATTTATAAATAAATTATTATACCCATAGAATAAAAAAATAAAAATAAATATTAAGATTAGTCTATTAGTATACGTATATAAGGATTAGTCTATGTAAGTATAAGTATAGGTCTACTGTGTACATTAGTCTATTGGCATACTGTATATGAATATGGGTGGACAAACATATAAATATATAATGAACCAATCTGTATATATAAGTATATGAATGAATTGGCCTATAGATATAAGTATATGTTATAAGTGTATGCGTGGATATTAGTCTGTTTATATACTGTATTAATGTATTATTAAGAACTGCCTATTTCTACTGATTTATTTTTATATTTTTATAGAATATTCTGTTGGTAATTTATATTAAAAATTAAAGTAGATTATTCTATATACGTTATAACTATTATAAATACAGTAACCCGATATAACCCTATGAATAGTAAACAAGCACAGAAACAAAATGCCAAACCATTTGAAGGATATTTCTTTGTCATGTGTACTCTTAGTATAGTATATACTGCATTCTCATCAGTGGCACTTGCCAATAAACAACAAGAAGTAGATTCTAATGCATACAATATGAAAGATTTACATGGCGTATTATTTGAACTTATAACAGATATTATATTTAAAGGATGGCTGGATATTCAAGCAACTGTATACTTTATTATCACAGGATCATTCACTTTTTTTTACATATACATTGTTATAAAGTGTATACGACTACTTCGGCATACGATCATAGAATTATTAATTATGCCTGAGAAGAATCTCATTTTATTATACATATACATTACGTCCATTATAGCAAGTATTATTGTTAGTATTAAATGGATGCTTAGGACTAAAAAGTATTTTTATAGCCAGATGTGCATGGTGTCTAATAATAATATATCTTCTTCTACTACTTATTACTCTATATATTATACATTAGAAGGGTGCACACTTTTAATTATTAATCAGTCCATACTGAATATATTCTTTTATATATATACGTATAATTATACATCACAAAGAGATTTAATTAATAATATAATTACTGCTATTGCATCTTGTGCTTGCTGGTGTTTCTTATGGATAGATAAGCACAACACTCAGAAGAAATGGTTTATTTATGGGTTTATATCTATTAATTTGTTTAGGTTTATATCTATATATATTACATCTGGTGAGAGGAGGTATCTACTAAACACATATTATAGGTACATAACTGTATCTGAGAGATTTAATACTTTGATAAATTTGAGTCTTCCTGGGTCATCTAATATACGGCATATTGGATATAATGTGATAGATAATCTTGAGATAATATTTATAGATGTATTGTTTAACTTTTACTTCGTGCGGTACTGTATTCTGCTGTATAAATCACAGGGGAGAGATTTATGCACTACTAGATTAAAAGCAAGAATGCCCATTCAAGAAGAATCAGATAATTCATCTGAGGAAGTGTGAAAATTTCAAAGTGCTCTGTGCATGTATTGTACTTCTTACAGATTTAAGGGGGCCTATGCGTAATGAATACTGTGTAAATAGAATTATTAGTATATAAACACACCGGAATTATTTGACAGTTTTAATAATTCTTGATAATTTTGACAGTTTTAATATTTTATTTCGGATTCAATTCTTCAGTCTGCTCTGTAAATGTAATATAAATCGTTATTAGTGTAATCGAGTTCTGCCTTTATTTCTTTTATTTTATCCACTCGGATCGCTTTCTTTCTAGTGCAGACTGTCCGCACTCTTCATAGTCTTGCTTAGTAATCATCAGTGTACAGGCAGTACCAAGTGATCCCAGAATAGACCCTCCAAAAAAGGTACTAAAATCTCTCTTGTCATTATTTACCTTGACTCTGGCATTTGGATACATTGCCATTAAATCTGCTTGAAGTCTTTCTGTTATTCCCGGGATTAAAGAACCTCCACCAGAAACCATTATATTCCCTAATAACATGTCGTAGTGGTCAAGATCAACAGAATCCATTGTGGCCTTTATCATATCCAAGAGACCCATTGGCTCTATAGGGCCAGGAATCTGTTTCTGTGGGTCTAGTCTGTCCATGGTGCGGTCTGTTTTTTCAAATAACTTCTCTGGTATTATATTCCTCTCAGAGAATATTCTTGTGCTGAACCCCGTAGAAAACTCGTAATACTTTGGCTGGCAGTGCCCAATAAAAGAAATAGATTCTTTAAAACACTTTGCTACATCTAACTGTAATGGAAGTTTACTCTCCTCAGATAAGGTGGTATACGTAGTCTTCTCTTTGTATATTGGCATCTGCTCAAATGAGACTCGAGTTCTTTCTTCAATAGCAGTTGGTGGAACTAGAAGATCGGTCCCAAGTTCTTTAGATTTATTCTTTAATAAATCATACGCCACCTTTGTCAGACTCTCTCCGCCACATGAGCTCTTTATTCCTCCACTCAGGCAGTATCCATCAATCACCGGAATAATCTGTGTACTGTTCCCGCACAGTCTTACCATAAGCCCAGAACTCTTTCCGTAACTAAAACAGTCTGCAACTGCTCCATTAATAAATAATAAACCAGAACATAAAGATGACTCCATTATGTGTGAAAATACATTTTTACGCATATCTCTGTGCATAAACGGATCTTCTATGTTAATAAGTGGAATAGAAGATAAATCATCTGTAAGCTCTTCTAGCGTATTTGTCAGTGCTTCTGTTAAAGACCTCCCCTCTCTTTTCTCATAAATAGAAGGTACTTCACTGCTGGCATATCCTGCCTTGCATGTTTCATGTCCTATATCTGCCACATGCACTGTCGTGTCTCCGACTGTATACATAATAAAATTATAGTAAAGTTTTATTTATGCACTAACCCAAAAAATTCTCTTTAAAGTTTAGTCTGTAAATACCACAGTAATCCCCATTTTATTTACTCTTATTAATACTTAAGCAATAATTATCTTAGTTAAGAATATTTCCATGCGCAGCATAAACACTTTCTTGTATAATTAAAGAAATAATCTAAATTATCCCAGAAATGTTCACTTATACATATTTCTGATTATATTTAATATACTGTTATTACTCATCTGTATATCTAATATAGCACATTTATTTCAAAGGAGTTGGTATACTTTGTCTATATTCTCTCCAGTACCTTCTAAAATTCTAGAAATATCCCAATATGCCCAGGAAAGTTTTAATACTCGATAAATTGGCTATTGTAGAAAGCCTCTTTTATTCTGATGTTTTTGGCATCAATGCCCAGTGCTCATCCTATAATCCTTCAGTGCATTCTTTAGAAGAGGTTAATTCTACAGTGAATAAAAATTGCTTTAACTGTTTATATAAGCATTTCTATTGGATCAGACCATGACCCGAATTCTTTCTATAATATTTCTATTTTAATATCTAGTTAGAGATTATATAAGTCTTTCTTTTATAAACTCATTCTAATAGGAATATGCATATTCAAACTATCTCAGTGCTCTTTGAATTTCATTTCTTTAAATTTCTGCATAACATTCATATTATTTCAAGTTATTATATTTATATCGCCCTTTCTGTGTATATGAATCTGAGTTTATTTCTGTTTTTCCTGTTTTCTTATGCCTAATCCCTTATCCGCCATAAATAATCCGAAATGATATTATAGGAAATAATGCATATATGCTTATTAATATATTTTATTTCAATACCATGAAATATATAACAAGAGATATAATAACTTCTAATACAATAGAAGAAGTTGCTACAACTACAGCAGCACCAAACTACTTAAATGATTTTTTTATAGATTTGTTGTGGTTTATTATAATTCAAATTTTAGTAATTATTCTAATTATTGTACTTGCTATTCTAATAATTTTATTACTAGTCTTTTTTAATACTGGGTGGGAAGAAGTTAAAGATTTTATGTTAAATATAGCCTAGTAAAAAATCGGTCGTATGAAGAATCAAATGTTAATGCCAATGAAGAAAGTTCTAATTCAAGACACTTAATAAGAAGAACAAGAATAGACAAAATACATTATATAATCGCTAGCTGTTCTGATAATTCGTTAGACTAACCGTCATTAGAATCAGTTACTAACTATTTTGTTCTACCATCAGAATCAATCGGCTGCTCTAATTAATCATTCACAGCGCCATAATATGTAAGTATTGAGTTATCTCTATATGTAGATGTAGAAACTGATGAGAAATAATCTCCTTTATAATGAATCTTGTTGGTTTCTATCATATCAGGAACCGTGTCTAATGTGGGGGCCTCACACCCACTCCTGCAAAGTCTTATAGAGCTGTTATAATTGAAAAATGAAGCTATATAACCCGAATAATAAAAAATTTGAATGGGTCTTAATAATGTACAAGGGAATAACCGACTTGTCGTAATTGGCATTTCTCCAGAATTTTAATTTATTTAAAATTTGATATCCAAGCAGCAGACAAGTTATATTCAGGTAAGATGAGAGCTGAATACAATAATAAAAAAACAAGGTCACCATAAACCGTTGTCTTGCCGAAGCCTATTAGAATGCGTATGGACTTCTAATCATCTGCCACCGGTTGGTTACGACATAGTGAATTCACTGAAACGGCAAGACCAAATGGCAATACCCTTACTCAATACTCTATACACCACACAGTACCCACTAGGACTTTTCGTACCCGAGACACCCTATGGAAACTTCAATATAACCCTACACATACTGGGTCCACACGATCAGCAGGTATTTCAGCTCTGGATGAATTATCTCAAACGGGATCTTCAAACATGCCAAATCACCACATGAGTCACCCAGTTACAAATTATCAAGCTATCCGTCTGCGTGGAACTCGCAGACAGGTTAGACACCGAGGCTGATCCCGATCCTTATCTGGAGAAGCTTGAGCTCTACTTCTTAGACCGTGCTAGCCGAAGATTCTTGGAAGAACCTAATCTCCAAGACTACCTACTAGTCCAGGACTACGAGGAAGCCTGCGACATTTATCTCAAGAGATTCTATCGTCTACAGAAAATAACCAAGAAAGCCATGGAATCGAAGTTTCTAGAAACATTCCATGGGGGAATAAGTATGCGCCTCCAAGATACACTATAAATGTATGGTTGTGCCATGAATAAAGTGATAGTTCACACTTTAAAGAATCAAGAAGAAGATATACTAAAGCAACTCACCTTAAGATAAAGAGCACAACCTACAACGTACCGCATCTCAGAAACCGAACGGACAAAGAAAAAATATTGCTCGTACCATAAAGTCCACTGGACATAATAAATAGAATGGAAGAATTTTTTTAAAATACAATGAAAAAATATCTAATAAGAAATAGCACAATGTCCCATAAAACAGAAGAAGTTGCCACGGGTGTAGAATCATCAAACAGCTTGGCCCAGTTTTTTCTGAATTTATTTGGTTTTGTGGGTTTGCTAATTTTAATGTGCTTTATACTAATTTTAGTTTGTTTTATAATATTATTAATTTACGCTTTTTATGATGATGGCTGGAATGGAGTTAAAAATTGTATATTAAATATAATATACCCAGAAGAAAATATGTCGAATAAATCAAGTGATAATGACAATAAAAACGCGAATGAAGAAAGTTCAAATTCAACATACTTAATAAGAAGAACAAAAATAGACAAAATACCTGATCCCATTGCCAGTTCTTCCAATAGTTCATTAGAAGAATCAGTATTACAACCAATTAGTAACTATTTTGTTCTGCAACCAGAGCCAAATAATCAATCAATCAGGCCAACTGCACCACCTGGATCAAATGATATTGGGTTTGTTCTACAAATAGAGCCAAATAACCAATCAATCAGGCCAACTGCACCGCCTGAATCAAATGATATTGGATTTGCTCTACCACCTGAATCAATCGGCTGCTCTAATTAATCATTCGTAGCGCTGTAATTTTAAAGTATTGATTTATCTCTATATGCAGATGTAGAAGTTGATGATGAATTTGCTCTTAAATATGGTACTTTATTTTAGTAGTTTGTACTGCTGTTACACTCTAAGGTTAAAATTATTTATAATACGTGTTTTTGGGACAATTCTATACCTTGCACAGATACTGCCACTTGGTTCAAGTCCCCTGGAGCTATATATGAGTTCGCTGGCTCATGTAGTAGTTCTCCATAGTAAATGAGCAGATTCAAAGAGCAAACGATTAAATTCTGGCTATTTAAGCAGAGCAGTATCCAAACAGAGGAAATTTACAAATCCAATAAAGATATACTTCAGCGCCAGGTATAGTATAACCCGTGCTACTAGAAATTAGTGTTTCCACGGCCACAGACTGCATCCCAATCATAACAAAGAGCTGATTCTTTAATAACTTTATCTACTTTTGAGTATTTTATTAGGATTTTTGGTTGTACTTCATTATGAATACATTACCTTATACTAATTCTATTAAAAAGGAATATTTATAAATATTTTTATTAACATATTTTTATTTAATTACCGGATGAGATATTTAACAAGAGATATAATAACTTCTAATATAACAGAAGACATTGCCACTGCCGCAGCACAAATCAGTAACTTATGCGTTGACATCAAACAGGGTTGGAGGTTTTTTATATTTTTTATTCCACTCATAATTTTATTTCTAATTTGTATAATTGGATTTACCTACTATTGTTTTTTCGGATGGGATGAATTTAAAATGTGTATATTATGTATGATATGCCCAGAGAGAAATATATCGGATGAAGAATCTGATGAAGAAAT